>NW_026730402.1:0-14238 GCF_030272615.1 Cryptomeria japonica
ACCTACAAAGAAGACTATGTTATGGCACTAGAGGCTTGGCCACATTGGAGAAAATGGTCTAAGGACCTTGAAAAATAAAAACCTTATTGAAGGTTTGAATGATTGTAATCTTGACTTTGATAACTGTGAGCATTGTTGAAGGTTTTGGATCTTATTCATTTTGATGTGTTTGGTCCTGTAGATGTTCCTTCAATTGGAAAATCCACATATTATGTTTTATTTATTAATGATTTTAGTAGAAGGACGTGTATATTTTATAAAGAGTAAATCTGAAGTTTTCAATCGATTTAAACAATTTAAAGCAATGGTTGAGTTGCAAACTGGAAAGAAAATTAAATGTTTAACAACTGATAATGGCAGTGAATTTTTCTCTAATGATTTTGATAGATTCTATAAAGATTGTGGCATTAACAAACATAAAACAACTCTGTATTCTGTACAACAGAATGGAGTTGCAGAAAGAATGAACACGACACTGATAGAGAAGGATGGAGTATGCTAAGTGGTGCTGCTCTAGAACAAAAATTTTGGGCTGAAGTTGTTGCCACTGCTTGCTACCTGATTAACAGGTCTCCTACATTAGCTCTTGTTGATAAAATGTCTATGGAAGCATGGTCGGCTCACAAACCTTCATTGAGACATCTTAGAGTTTATGGCTATGAGGCATATCCACATGTGCCAAAGGAGAAGCAGACAAAGTTGGAGAACAAGGCTGTGAAATGTATCTTCATCGGGTGCAGTTATGGTATGAAAGGATACAAGCTTTAGGATCCTATTACACAACATATTAGAAGTGTTATTTTTAGAGAAATTAAGTCTCCTTCTATTACATTGCAGCCAGAACAAAATAAAAAGGAAGATATGATTTAGTTTCCTTCTACACCTGAAAGAGTTGAAGTGAGACCCCTAGATAGGCAAGAAGTTGAGGAGAGCTCGTCTAGCTCTGAATCTTCAGAAGAGGAGGAAGAACCTCCAACTCAGCTTGTTCGAAGGTCTACAAGATATAGACAACCACCTGAAAGGTATTCACCTGATGATTGGAGATGTATTTTTTCTTTGAATACTAATGTCGATGAACTGAAATCTGTAGAAGAGGCATTAGGTATGAATCATGCATAATCTTGGAAAATTCCTATGGAAGAAGAAATGGCAGCTTTGAAAAAGAATGATACATGGGATCTTGTACCATTGCTTGAGGGACAGAAGCCTATTGGTTGCAAATGGGTCTTCAAAAAAAATATTGGTTCATATGGAAGCATTGAGAAGTATAAAGTGAGGTTGGTTGCAAAAGGCTACTCTCAGGTTGAGGGTGTTGATTATGGTGAGATATTTTCTCTTGTTGCCAAAATGACATCTATTAGATTTTTGCTTTATATTGTTGCTGCTTATGATTTAGAGGTTGAGAAAATGGATGTGAAAACTACTTTCCTTCATGGTGATTTAGAGGAGGATATTTATATGACACAAGCGGAGCACTATGTGGTGAAAGGTAAAAGTAATTTGGTCTGTAAATTAAAGAAATCCTTGTATGGCCTCAAACAGAGTCCGAGGATGTGGTACCAAAAAATTGATACATATATGTTGAGTTTGGGATTTGAGCATTCTAAATCAGATCACAGTGTTTATTATAAATTTGATGGTGATCATTTCCTATACATTACATTGTATGTTGATGATATGTTATTCATTGGAAAAGGGAAATGTATAATTTCAGAACTAAAGTCTTAGCTCGCTACTAAATTTTAAATGAAAGACAAACTCTTGGGATGGAAATTAGAAGAGATAGAGTGAATAGAAAGCTATGGCTAGGCTAGAGTAAGTATGCGAATTCCGTGTTAAAGAGGTTTAACATGCAGGATTGTAGACCATTGTGTGTTCCTTTTATAGTTGGAACAAAATTATCTATTGCATATTGTTGGACATCCCCGTCGGAGATGGAAGACATGAGAAAAGTGCTTTACCAAAGTGCAGTTGGTAGTTTGATGTATTCTATGGTCTGTATTAGACCAAACATTGCCCAAGCAGTGGGAGTTTTGTCTAGATATATGTCTAATCCTGGTAGAGTTTATTGGGATGCAGTCAAAATAGTCTTCAGATATTTGAAGGGTACCTCAGAGTATTCTTTGTGTTATCATGGTAATTCAGTTGGAGATGTGATTTCCCTTGATATTCATGAATATGTCGATTCAGACTAGGCAAGTGATATTGATAGTAGAAGATCCACCAATGCTTATGTGTTTACTTTATTTGGTGGTGCAATTAGTTGGATTCATAGCGACAGGCTGTGGTTGCTTTGTCCACTACTGAAAAAGAGTATATGGCAGCTACTAATGCTTGTAAAGAATCCATTTATCTTAACAGACTATTTTAGACATTGGAATAAAATATGGAGCAATGACAGTTAGAGTGTGATGTGCCTAGCTAAGAACCCGACATTTCATGCCCGGACAAAGCACGTTGATGTTTTGTATCATTTTGTTAGAGATATGGTCGAAGATGGTAGGGTGAAGCTAGTTAAGGAAGAAACTTTGATGAATGTTGCAGATTATTTAACTAAGGCTATGAGCACAGAGAAGTTCAGATGGTGTTTGGAGTCTATGGGCCTCAAGGCCGCTAGCAATTGATTCATTGTGTTGATACTCCCTTTGCTCTTGCAATGTGTTTGACAAGTGGGAGACTTTTTGGGAAAATGGTGTTTCAACCTTGCATTTACATGAGGTTACTATTTATAGTAAGTTTTCATTTGGGCACGAGATGGTGTGAAATTCTCCATGAAACTTTTGGTTGGCTAGATAAGCATTTTGGTAAAGTTACGTCGCAAGATCACATATCGTTTTGAAGATATTAAATTTCCCATTTTAGAGGGGTCCAATGAAAAGTTTAAATTTAATTTTGAGGACTTTAGAGGCCCCAAAACACCTTGAAAAGTGGTCTTAAGTGGCATAGCAGCTTACGAGGCATTGGAGAACTTTGCAAGCTTTCCTACACTTCAAACGGTTCATCAATAGGCCACATGGTTCTCAATTTATGGCCTTCGAAAGTTTGTATTGTTGAAATAGGAAATATAAAATACATTAGACACATAAATGTGCTATAAAAAGAGAGGGACACGCCATAGGGCATCTAGAAGGGAGATAAGGTTGGCTACACCTTATTGGGTGGTTTTAGCCCATGGTTTTATAATACCATTTAACGGTTTCTTGTATTGTATCTCCATATATGAGGTGTGTGAGATAGAGGTTGTGTGTAAGATTCTTATGGCTATTGAGTTACCTCTGAATCTCTGATTAGTGGTACTCTTGTGAAGAGCTTGCTCTGCAAGTATATTATAATCTATTTTGATTGTTAAATAATATATTGGGTGGCTTTTGGAATGTGGGGTTTTTCTCCCGAGAGGATTTTCCCTACGTAAATCACTGTGTTATGGTTTGAATGTTATTATGTCTATTTTTGTTTTCTATAACTGTTGTGATGATCTGTAAAAGTTTTTGCATTACCCTCCTCTCAAGGTTAGTGTAGGAAGTTGTTATGCTACATGACTTCCTTACAATATGATTATTGGATGCTTGATAAATGATTGATAGATGTCAAATAAGAGGGGAAAACCTCCTTTTATATTTTCCCATCAAATAAATTGCTAATTTCTCGACATGAGCCAACATGGAGCAAGATATCCCATTCAAATTTGAAATAGGGCAAAGGGTATAAAGGGTGCCCAAAATAGGGGGACCAAAGTGTGGCTCCCTAGTCCTAATTAGGACCATAGCGTGGCACCCTGGCAACACCTCTATTTAGGTCTAGGTTAAGATGCCCAATGCATAGGAAAATTAAAAAATGATGCATTTTATGAGGGGTATGAGTATAATCAAGTCCTAATCAGCCCAAGGGGTGAAAACGCAAAGGTAGGGACCCAATGCGGTCAAAATTGTATAAGGGTGCAATTTTAGGACACTAGAGGCATATAAACCAAGAGGAATAATAACTCCCAATAGCCCAAACTAGGAGGGACTTTTACCTACTTGGTAAATGCCAAATACATGGTTATGTCAACTCAGTTAAAGACAAACAAATGGTTATGGGAGGTGACTAATAAATCCAAAATAGGGTATGACATTCAACCACCCAATTGTGGGTGTGAATGAAACATGTGATTGTAGGATTATGCCACATGTCCTCATACTAACCAATATAATTTAACCTAAGAAAGCTTAATAATGTGTAGGAAAAATAATTATTCCCTACTAAAATAAGAGAAAATAAACACCTACACTAACAAATCTGGTGATTCATGTGTTATGATTTTCTTCTTGTTTTGATTTTGCAATCACTTTATTAAGGGTTTATCTTTATTTTTATATTTGCAATAATATTCATTTAAAGTTCATATTGCAAGATTTCCTCACCTTTTTTGACAACATTTAGTATCAGAGCTAATAGTTCTATTGAGGGAGGGTTGCCTTTCTCTCTAAGTGTTAAAGTTTTTTTTCTATAGTGGGAACTTTTGTTTTGTGGGTTTTTTTTTAGATTTTAGAAAGGTTGTATACCGTGGCCTCTATCTCTTGTCAAGTTATCAAGAAGTCCAATGGTATTCGTTACGAGATGCGGAAGTTGAAAGTTGAGGATCTCTTAGAAGAGAGAGTTTAGTTGATGTCAGTTTTAGAAGAAAAGAAACCAAAGGATTCTTCCTTGACAAACGATGAGTAGAAAAGTTAGGCAAGAAGACATAGGGAACCATTCAGTTGTGTTTCATAGAATTTGTCCTCCTAAATGTCTTTATAGATTACATTGCATACCAGCTATGGAGGTAGATAGGTGATATCAATCGAACTAAAAGTTTATCTAACAAGCTTTATCTAAAAAGACATTTTTATTCTTTGAAAATGAGGGATGGTGATTCTATTGCTGAACATTTGAATGCTTTTAATTTGGTTTTAAGTCAACTTGAATCAATAGATGTTAGTATTGAATATTAAGATAAATGTATTCTTCTACTTCACTCTTTGTCCAATTCTTGGAAAAATCTAATTGTTGCCATAAGTAGTGGTGGCCCAGAGCCTAAGATGGACAATGTGATTCTCATACCTTTTTCAGAAGAGATGAGGAGAAAGACCATAAATGATGGCTCCCAAGATGCCTTGCATGATATATAATTAAAGGTTTACAAAATAACTTGCACTTAACCCTAACCATAATAGATTTTCTTGATCGCAAAACAAAATTTTGTGGTTGTGCTCTTTACACATTGAAATTACATAATTATGTTCACTTTATCAGGTACACAACTTGATAACAAGTTAATTAATTACTTAAATTTCATAATTAACAACTCATGAATTCAAGTAAAGTTGACAAACATCATGCGACAACAAAAGAGAGGAGATTTGATAATAGAGTTCACCCAATGTTCGAGTTGTATCTTTAGGTTCGCTCAATTGCAATGCCACTTTATTAATTTTATGTGAAGCTTAATATGGCTTCGTTACATCACAACTTGGTCTTAAACTTGCAAATTAATTATTTGTCACTTTATGGAAAGATTGTAGCATATCTAATGCCCTTTCCAATCTAGGGTTTTACAAAGAATTCCTAATTTGCACATACATTAGCAAGCATAAGAATATACGAAGAATAACAACAATCCACTCACAAATTTTCATTTTGTCCATAGGTTTGAGATGCCTTTAGCTTGCCTCTCTTCATTCATCTTCAATCTCAAAGAACAAGCAAGTAGACCTCCATGAGCAATACCTTGTCTGCTTGATTACAAAACTAAATCCATTGAAAAATGGCTTAATGTCTCCAAGCTTAGAGATTGTTGAGTTTAGAGCTCAATGCTCAATAATTCCTCTCCAAGAGAAATTCCCAATTGTTCAATTCTCCTCTCTTGAAAATTGTCTTTTTACAGGGAGCAAAATGCCCCCTTATCTACATTTACATGTTCCAAATAAAGAGTTTAACAATAATTATTTTCAAATCTCCCCATATCACCTATATTAAGCCCTTATAGATTTTAAAACACACAAAAGTATTTTACAAATCAAACTTATAGGTTTACCCTTAAATTGAGCCCCTTCATTATTATCATGTTGCAATTTTGGGGTTGTATGGGTATGGTTTTATTGTTAATTTAGGGTGTTGGGCTAAGCCCAAGGCCTTTGCTTTTGGACCCCATTTGTTTTGGCTTTCAATAAATATCTTATTTTCCCTTTGCATCCTGAGGATAGCGCTTGCCTTAGCAGTCGAGAGTGCTTCATGTTGTGGGGGAAGTCGGTGGTTCCCCATTAAAAAAATAAACACATTGCTCTGTAAATTCTCTATTCATGAGGGGAGAGAGCAAAGAGCACACAGGCAAGGAAGTATAGAAAATGATGATTGATTTGTTCAAATTATTAGAGGAGGACGTGAAGATGTACGTCCATTGACTATTAAAGCAGACATTAATAGGTGAAAGTTTAGCTAATAAATCCTCAACCACGATTCATCTGCATTAACTTCAAGTCAGAATAATATTTGGGAATCCCATGAATCTTTCTTCCTTTCAATAATCTAAGATTAGAAAAAAACAAAAAGCATCCAAATAAGTGGTGAGTAAAAAAGAAAACCCAAAAATTCAGTTTTACTATTATAATGTAGCCAACATGGTTGTGAACTGCTGAGGTGGATGTACCATAACAATACATTTGCCTTATTTTAGATTGACCTATAAATTGATTTTGTATTAATTTTTTTCTAATAATTTAAAATTTTCAAAATTATATTGTTTCAAATTGTTTGTAATTGTTTGGATATGTTGTTGTAAATCTATATAGATATTTAATTTTAAAAAATTTACAATTTTAAAAAATTCTTTTGAAAAAGTTTGGTGTAAATGGTTAATTATGCTATAGTTAGTCTATAAATTGTTTAATGTAGATTGAGATTATTTTATATAATTTTTTTATAAATTTTATATAGTTTAATTATTTAATATATATTATATTAATTTTTATTATTATTGAAGTTTAGGTGAATTTCAAAATTATTATTTGGAACATATATGGTTTGAATATGAAAAGTGTGAGGTTAAAAGTGTTGTCAAAATTTCAAAGATCTCATAATCCAAAATGACAAATTAAATTGACGTCATTAAAATATATTTTAATACTATTTTAGTCTTAAGGGATAAAATAGGTGGCAATTCTCTTTCTGCATTAGGCTCCAAGGCCTCTAGGGCACTTTGTTGTTACCTGTTATTAATATGTAAGAAACTTAAAGATGGGCGATTTTTGTAAAGCAACATGAGGATGGGCAAAGCTTACATCCATTTGGATAGTTTTATTTGGATTTAGAGTTGAATTTTGAGCAAATCTCTTTCTTTTCTAGGGTGATTCACTAAATCTGTATGCTAATTCAAATCACTAGTTAATTTGGTTAGAAATTATTAAAAATGTTATGCCCAAAGGCTACCTACTATAAGATTCAGTTTCTTTGGTTTAAACATTTAGAGTTTCCTTCCATACTAAAAGATTGATGGAAGGCCAAATTTAAATGGTGTTATAGACATTGTTTAAAGAATGTTAGGAGATATTAAAGGCAAGATGACACTTTGCAATAAAATTATATTAGCTAACAATTTTTAGAGTAGAGGGTGGAAGAGAAACCGAGAACCTTTGAGTAGATGTTATGTGGCTTCAAAATTGAAAATAGACATAAGAAGAGTAGCTTGATGGTAGAATTGAACACCATTATTAGTATGGAAGAAATATATTGGATACAAAAGTATAGGGTGAAATAGTTGAAGGAGGGTGATCAAAATACCAAATATTTCAACCTCTCCACAAACATTAAAAGTTAAGTCAAAGAAATTGAGAGAATAGTTCTCCGCTTTAAAAGTGAGGCAATTAACATAGAAACCATGTGGATCAAATGAGTGTAGTACATGAAGGAGTTGTTGGGAAAAAGAACTAGAGAATAACCAAGATGCCCAAAATGTCTTTCTTTGTAATATCCCATAACCAATCAAGTAGAATAAAAATGATGAGCTAATAAAAACCTTCACTACATGGAGAAAATCAAGGTGGTTACCTTCTCACTCAGGTCCATAAAGGCTTGAGGTCCAAAGAGTTTTCAAGCTATTATTTATTAGAATTTATAGGACATTGTGGGATTTTATGTGTAGAAAGTTGTCTAGGAGTGCCACTCTAAAAAATCTATTATTAAGGGATGAGATTTTACATTTTTAGCACTCATCCCTAAAGTTATAAATCTAGAATACTTCAATCTATTTAGTTAGAATTATATATAAGAAATCAAGTGGGTTCCTTGAATAAAGACATTCCATTAATGAAATTATCATTATCAATGAAATAGTGAATTCTATCAAACATATTAGTTGAAATACATGATGCTTCTTAAACTCAATATGAATAAGGAATACAACAATGTCATCGGTATTCTTACTTCAAACCATAAAGGAATGCAAGTTTTGTTAGGATTAGTGCAAGTGGGTTTCGAGTTGTACTTTCTTAGCATCTTACTCCATCCTTATTAATGAGACATAGATGAATTTATTCACTATCAAAAGGGGAAATAGGAAAGGAGATACACTATATCCCCTTTTTTGTTTCTTATTACAACTTTAATGTGTTAGGAAGGCCCTTAGAGAATAAAATATTTTGCAGGAATATTAAAGGCTTATAAATATCTTCAAAATTAGATTTAATGTCACTAATCTCCAATTTGTCCATGATACACCCTTTTTTAGGAAAACTATAGAAATGGAGGCTAGAGTTACCAAGAAAATCCAAGATATCTGTGAAAAAGTAACTAAAAAAAGATTAATCTAAACATATCAAGGATTTTATTCCTAAAGGAACATGAAGGAATATATAAACGTACACAAATCTTCAAATTTTATGTACATGTGAGTTACCAAGCTCCTATCCAGGTATGCTTTCCTTAGAAAAAATACACAAATATTGCTAAAGTATACCTTCCTTTCCTAATTTGAAATGTACAACTAATTATTGAATTATTGTTCTTTTAGTTATAAATGCCAAAAAAGTCTAGCAATAACTAGTTCAAATGAGGTTTTCTACATTTTTTTGAATCACCTAGCCAAGTGAAATTGTAGGTAAAGCTAAGTGAGCCAAAATTTAATTTAAAACACCATTTCATATGAATAATTTCAATGATGGCATTAGCATGACATAAGAAGAAGACTGCATAGCCACCATAATGTGAGAATGATTCCAACAATACCAAGGGTCACTCATCCACTAATTATGTAAGCATGATGTCAACATTGTATGATTTTGTATGAATGTTGCTAAATTTGATATGATGACGTTAGTCTAATATCAACATTATACGATTTGTGAGAAAATGTTATTCAATTAGATGTATGCACAAATTAAAAGGTTCAATTCAATAAATTACAAAAATTCCACAAAAAAGACAACATGATGTAATAATGATATCCACAAGGTATGGAGTGTGGGGTTTTCCATGTGAACTAACTCTTTGCAGAATTTTGCTAGTGAGCTACAAGTTGCAAGGTTCTTTTTGAATTGACTATTTGTGAACTCTCATTGGTCAACTAAACATGTAGAACTAATCCTTCAAACTTCTTATTTGTGAAACTTATCCATGCTACTAGAATTTTTATTTCTACAACAATTCAATTGTTATAACCATTAGA
Source organism: Cryptomeria japonica (assembly GCF_030272615.1). Lineage (NCBI taxonomy): Eukaryota > Viridiplantae > Streptophyta > Pinopsida > Cupressales > Cupressaceae > Cryptomeria > Cryptomeria japonica. The sequence goes on from NW_026730402.1 coordinate 9,680, forward strand.
TATCAATTTAGTTCAACTTCTTGGTTACTTGAGGGATAAAGGAGGTTGATATACACAAAGAAAAGATCTTTGGAAAGTTTGTGAAAGAGTGATTGTGATGCGAATTGGTCTATTTGTAGTCATATAATAAATTTTAGCTACCAAATAATAAGAATTTGAATTTGTTTATTTTATGAATATTATTTTACTGTTGATTATTGCATTGGTTGTGTGATTGGGCTATTCAATATAATTCATTGATCTTTAATACATCATATCTCCTTATCATGATTTCTAAATCATTGTTTAATGTTGGCCACTGATAATATGCTTTAAAGTTTTTGCATTTGGTGGTTTTTGTAGTACCCCTACCCTGTTCAGACCCGGTTTGACCTCGTTGACCAAGGTTGACTTTTATGTGGCTTATGTGGATGGTGGATTTATTGTGATGTGTATTATGTTATTATGTTTGGGAGTGTGATGGTCAATTTGATTATGCAATATTTCTTATTGATGAGTAGTTGTGAACTCTGCTCCTGTATCATATTTTATTAATGAAGAAATGGTAATTTTATTTGTGTTGCTAACGATGGACTAACACATCCGATTCATGTGCGAGTTGCTTAATGTATATGTCGTCAGGTTGTATGAAAGTGTATGGGGTGCTAGGAGATGATTTTCCTTCACTCACTTCGGTGAGACAGGGGACGTCATGATTCTCCTTCACCAGTGTGTTTATTATGTTTGGGTATATATGCACATATGTGGTTCGTTGATGCAGGAAATTGCAAGTACAAGTACCGTGTAGGTACGAGGTATTGTCTCCACCTAGCTCCACAAGTTTGAGCATACCTAATTAACCTAATGGAAGTGGAGGAGGTAGTTCTAAGTCCCTAATGTTGTCCTTAGCCCTGCTCAATAGTGAGCGTCGTCAGTATTTTTTCGACCTTGTCGGTTCACCAAGTAGGCCACTTTTTCGACGTTGGTATGTGGGTCATGTGTTTGTTTAGTTTTTGTAGTTACGTGTTATGTGTTTCGTGAAGTTGAATATTATACTTAATTATTTAATGTGTGTTAGTATGCTTTTTTAAATAAAGGGATGAAATTAAATAGGACCCCCTTTATATTATTAATTGGCAAATAAAATTGCTCAAGTGATAAATAGATTATTTGATTTAATCAAATTGTGAAATTATATTTGTTAATATGAAAATAAACATTTAAGAAAAAGAAAATAAAATATCCCACCATTGACTTTTAAATGAGAATTTGGATTTTAGAAAATTAGAAAAACAAGAATTTTTGGGAAAACTATTCTATTTAACTTGGGCATTCATGGGAATGAGGGAGGAGAAATTTGCATACAAATTTTGGGGTTTTTTTATTTGCTTGAAGAATTTGGGATTGCTCATCTACAATTTGTCTTCCAGGAAAGCAACAACAGGTTGGTTGATTTGGGCTTTTGAATTGTTTTTAGAAACTCTTTGAAGATCACAAATCTTGAATTAAAATCATATCTTTGGTTTGATAGTTTGATAGTTTGATTTGTTAGTTTAGAAATAAAATCTTCATTTTCCTTCTCCAATTTGTGCTTCAAATCTTTGAGTAAATTGGTTTTAGTTTGTGCTTTGGAAAATTTGGGTAGATCTGGGAATTGCTTTAAAGAAAATTCCATGTTTGCCTGGAGAAAGTTCTCTATGTTTTTGTAAAAATTTCTTGATTAAAGTTTTCAATTTGGTTCATAAAATGAGGAATTAGTTTGTAAATTTGGTTAAATTCACCCCTGTATGGGGTTATGCTAGCAAAATTTTCCCAAATTTAGTTGCCTGAGAATTAATTAGTTTAAAAAAAAATTCATTCCGACATTTTAGACTCTGAAAATTTTGTTAATTAGACTTGTATTGGAAGGGGTTTGAAATTTTTAAAAAATAAATAAAGTGTTAATTGATAAAAAATTATTAACTCAAAAATTTTGAGTTTGCTCATGTCCTTGGAAATGCATTTGTTTTTAAAAAAAATGTATTTAATGCTCTTAAAATATATATATATACACAAAAAGAAAAACATATATTTAATGTTGCAAGTGGGGAGCACGAGGCTCAACCCACTTACCACAAAGTGGAGTGTGGTCCCCATTGTATGGGGAGCGTTGCCCATAAAGTAGCACAGTCCCCCATACATGGGGAACACTCTACCCACGTGGTGGGCCAGCCCATGTGGGCTTAAAACAACATGTAAATAAAGTTTATATATATATATATATATATATATATATATATATATATATATATATATATATATATATGTGTGTGTGTGTGTGTGTGGTTTTAACTAATATTTAATTTAATGAATATTGATTCATCAATGTGGTTTTAATTAATATTTAGTTTAATGAATACTAATTAATAAATGTTGTTATTAATATTGTTCAGTGGATATAATCTTATATATATTAATATATACTTACATATATTTTCTTTAATTAGTGGATATATATGTATTTATTTATTTATTTAAATTAGTGGATTACATAATATATTATTTGGGAATTTGGAAATTATATAATATATTATGTTAATTGGGGAATTTCAAAAATGGAAAAATGGAAAACAAATAGATATAGTTAGAAATGAAATTATATTTCCTTTTTCGGTGTAATATACATATATTCAATATATATATAGGTATATATACATGTAAAATGTAAATTGGGTTTAATCATAGAAATTAATTGATTAAAATTGATTGGTTACAAACACAAATTATTTTGGGAAAATGAAGTTTATATTTATGTTTAGTCAATATGACATTTATTAAAAGAAAAATATTTTGATTTAAGTATTGAATTTAGTTTTCAAATGTATTTTAAATATTATTTTCATTAACTTGAAAATTTAAACTTAAATGATATTTGTGATAACCAAATTGGTATCAATTGAAATGAATTTATAATTGTCTTTAAATGATGGTTTATTTGAATGTATATTTACTTAGATTGTCTTCATGCGTTATTCCATATTGTGGTGTTCTTTTCATGAAAAAGTCAATTATTGAAAACTGCAAGTAGAGGACATTAGTGTTTAATTATATTTTGAGTGAACACTATGATTCCTTAATATAGATGAAATTTAGAGTGCAAGTAGATTTGTTTGAGTGTTTACTCTGAATGGTGTAATTTTGATGTTGATTTGGTTAGTCATTCTTGTGTCATGATGGCATGTTGTTGAATGTAAGTTTATTGTGCAAGTTGAATTGGTTAAGTGTTGGTTGTGATCGTCCTTGTCTTATAGTGGGTTTGGTCTTTTTTTGTGGATAGACCAGTTGTTTGTTTCACACCTTCAATTGGTTAATCTTGGTAGAGGGTTTTTTTTATCACGTTGATCTTTAGTTTGATTTTTGAGCTCCTTATGTTGGTTGGCTTTTTTGTTTTGCCTTGGGGTTCTTTGGAGGTTGTGCAGTGTCATAAGGAAGAGTGGTTTTTTGAGTAGGGGCCACGTCCAAGAGGCTAATAGGGTAACCTAGGATAGGGGTCGGGGCAAATGGAGGCTTGCCAGAGTTCAGACCAGTTATGCGATGACACTCTTCCCTTATGGTCACTAGTGTGTAGTAATGTGTTGGCTTTACTTGGAGAAATCTTGTGAGTGTCATGTGTTGAATGCTTATGTCTTGTGTAAGTACCCAATGTACATGTGAGTCCATGTGATGCTTGTTGTGGCTTGCTTGAGGGCCTTAGTACGATCTCCTAGCACGGAGGGGTGGTTCCTTTTTGGGCCACATGGTCGGGTGGTAGTGCCACTTTCCATTGGGTTTATTGTTCATGCCTTCTTGCGATGGATTAGCTTCACAGGTGCTCCAGATGTTCCTCTTGGAATTCATTTCATTCCATGTCTTTGATGGATCTTTTGTTTATCTCAGATCATTCATGTATCTCTTGGACCCTATGTGGTTATATGTATTATTTGATTTTGTTCGCCTTGATGGTAGGATGTAATTGATGTAAACTTAATGTATTTTTTATCTTTTATTTATTAGAATGGTCTTGCACTTGAAGCGGACCCGGAGATGTAGCCCATTAGGGGTGAACTCCACTATCAATTGGTTTTGTACAGTGTATGTGTTCATCTGGTTCCTTTTAATTTTGGATGCATGAATGGTATTATAGTTTAAATGTATAACATAATTTAGGTGACATTAATCTTAATTATATGTATGAAGTTATAAATTAAATGCAGTATTACAGATTATGATGAATGTAGCTTTAGTGATGTATTGAAACTAATGGCAGTCATATATATTCAATCATGCTTAGTTTAATCTCTTGTGGAAGTTAATTGCTATGTTCATATGGTAAATATTTTATCATGAGTAGGTTTAATCAATCTCATTGTTAATTGGATTAATACACCTTAATGTTCATTGGAATTAATCAAGTGATCTTCGTTAGAAACCCTTTAGGAATTGAGTTAAGTCTTCCGCTTGTGTAAATGTTATTGTAATGTTTAGCTTAATGCATCTTAAAGTTCATTAATGTTTAAAAAAAAAATTATCCGCACTCTTTTCGAGTGATTGTAGTTGTTTCC
>NW_026730403.1:0-14238 GCF_030272615.1 Cryptomeria japonica
TTTAATGTAGAACAGTCAAATTTAGAGCCTTTGAATAATAAAAACTTTTGAATTCCCTGCACTCTTTTTCAGTTTTCTGAATATTGCAGTCTGTTATCCACATGTTTTCTACCATCAAATGCATTGATTGGATTTGGAAACTCATTGTAGATTGAAGTAGCATAAATATACGTTCATTTCCTTTTGGTTTCATTAATTTTGGATCTGTATTTGAAAATTTATAGCCATTTTGGTGAAAACTGTCCAAACCCTACCTAGGGCTAGCAGGAAGCACTCAAAATGTAATATCTTTTATTTTCTTTACCAAATAAGCCCACAAATGGGCATAAATATGTATTATATTGTGTACTTTCATTTCATCAAGTGTGCAGGGTTTTCACTCCAAGTTTGGCACGTGATTTGAAGACTTTTGGGACTGTTTTGGGTGTCTCAATCCAAGAAGGACAGTGAAAAGGCAAATTTGTGAGGGTTTGGTGCAAAAGTACATATGAATGAGTGTTGGTATATTGTTGGGGGTTGAATAAGGTGTGTGGGGATTCATCTTAGAGGTTTCAAAGGAGTTTTGAAGCCTTAAAAGACCTTGAACCAAAGATGTGACATGGTTGTCCTCTTGTATTGCCTCATGACAACAAACTTGAAAACAGTGATAAAAAGCTTTCGACATGTGAGGGTTGAATGAAAAATAGTCTTGGAAGATAGTGTGGATGGAAACCTCAGTGTGTGGTGTATGTTTGGAAGGAGGGTTGATTGTCTTGATTCAAGATTGGGTGTTTATGACAAGTGATTGCCTAGTTCCTTTGTGACTGTCCTAAACTTTACATAGACTGTCAAATTATGAAAATAGTGAGAATATTGTCTCTAATGTGCAAACCAAGTAATGTGTCGGTATGTGGAGGTCTGAGTAAACCCTAGGAGTAATGTTGAATGCCATTGGGAGTTATTGAGAGTTCCAAAGTGAGGGTATGGAGTCTTAGATAATGATTGTCCTAATTGGTATGTTTGAGTCAATGAATTGTGACTTGGCAACCTGGGTGTTGTGAAACCTTGAAGGATGTATGAATGTATTGTGCCATGTATGGAGGCATAAAAAATAGAGTCAAATGGTGTGTGAGTTAGATGACCTTGAGTGGAATGTTGTCCCTAGTTGATGAGTTATAGTGTGGATGCTCGGCAACAAAATTATAAAATGTGCAAGGAAGTCACATGTTTGATAACAACAAGGAGCATGTGAACACATAAAGGATATATCAGAACATCAAAGTAGTTTTAATGTATGGAACATGGTCATCACCTGAACTAATCGGAGTACCCTGATTATGGCCACTAGCTTGATGAAGACGCAATATATCCTGTAAAAACAACACATACATATTTTAGTTCCTGGCATAAAAGAGTATAAAATATAAACCATTTTTGAACTTATGTTATAATTAAAGATTTCATTGCTGCTTACTTGCAAGTTTTGTGCTCTTTGCATCAATTGTTGCAATCTCTCTTTTATTGCATCAATTTGAGGGACTTGGTATGCCAGAGCAATAATTTTTCTATTAACTTTTTTTTGGATCTTTCTCATCATTGTGACAGAGTCTGTGGAATATGTGATGTCATCATCATATAATAGTGAGTCCACTGTTGTATTGTCATCAGGTAATGCAGGTGCCTTTCCCTAAACATCCGTCTGTGACAAGAATATTAGTAACATTTTCAAAACTACTCGAAAACCCTAAAGAAAAGAACATACTAATATAACATTTTGCTTCTATCTAATTTGTACAATTACAATGAGGTTTACCTACTAGGTAGAAGGGTTGGGAGCTACATCCATGTCTGTGCTATGTGTCGGATGAATGTCACCCCGTGACAAAGATTAAATATTAAAAAAAACATTAGTGAAATGAAACCAAAAGACTTAACAAAAAAAGTTAATAATAAAATGGTATATTGGAGTCATTAATTGAAGGTTGGTTTAAATGGTATATAGTATATACCAACCCCATAATAGTAACTTTGTTTGTATCTATGCGATTCAAATTGTAATCGATTAGCAGCTCTTCCCCTACACTTATTGATTTTGTCGCACATACAAAAACACAATTTCCCTCGCACGCCTCAAATATGCAATTGCGTTTCTTATTAGTTGACCCAAGTCGTGTACTATTTATAAAACCTGCAATATTCCCTGTTGCTTTTGGCCTCCCGTCAATGTACATAGCCACTCTTTTACTTTGATCATTATCTTTCTGTTGTATATAATTCGCTGAGAGTGCATACCTACACATACTTTTTTTTATATCGAACAATCTCCATCCAATTTTTATAATTGTAACAAGGTCTGACATACTCCGTCAATTCAGCAACTTTGTTGTAACAGACCTTTATGTCGTCTATGGAAAATAGGCCCAAACCTATAAATTCGATGCAGAAGTACAAAACGAATATGATGAGTGTAAAGATGTAATGCAACATGGTATTCCTATGTTAATTGACCAGAAAGGTGAAATTAAGGATAAGGATAAATGGATTGTTAAATGCCAAAGTCTCCTCAGTGTTGCCCTTGATGTTGCCCAGATAGATGGAATAGAGTTAAAGGAAACCACTGCACAGATGGACTAGTTTGTCACATTGGAGATCATTGTCAGGGACGTGATTTATGATGTAGATACCTATAAGTCGGAAAAGTATTTGCAGCATGTTAAGAACTGTGATGAAGTGCTTGGCAATTAGCTCTTGTTTTGATTGTTTCAAATTGTTGTCTATTAAAGTCTTATGTAATATGTTTGTTATGTTGGTAGTTGTGTTAGGGTCAGTTAGTTGGTTTTTTTTAGTTAAGATATTAGTTAGTGTAATTTTGAATGAAGGGGTATGCCCTTTCATTTTGAAACTAAATCCTCATCTGTATATATAGAGGATCTTTTGATGAAATGAGAGATAGATTTGGAGATGCAATTATATACAATACTCTCAGGGTTTATTTTTCTAGAAATGCCAAACTAGTGAAAAGACATTGTGCTATATGTAATCAGTTGATTATCTTATGTTTATTTCAATACAAAGATCAAGTGTTTTTCATCTCTGATGGTATTTATCTTTTTTATTGTTTGATTAGTTCCCTATGATAAATCTATTCATTTAGATTGTTTCAATGTGCTATCCTATGTTATTATAGTTTGGGTTAAGTTTTAGTTTGATTATCTGTTTGAAGGATTGGATGTCAAGCTTTATCTTATCTTATTGGTCTTTCAGAGCAAAGTTAAATTCAGTAAGACTAACTACAACATTATGTCAGGGGTGAAGGCACTGGTCTACTATTGTTTGAAGATAATTTAATTAGGTATTGTTAGAGTAATCTCAATTAATAAATCATACTTATAATAAAGTAATCTTTTATTTAAAGCATTCATTTACAAGCAAGCAATTCAAAGTTTTTAGTAATTATTTAATTGAAGTGACAATCTCAGGAATCATTTTCCCTCTAATGCACATAAACCTTTGAAACATTCAATTCCAATCAGGCATACTTGGCAACAATGAGATTAATACCCATCAAAAGTCTCTTCTCAATCTTCAAAACACCCTTACAAGACAACAACTTAATAGACACCAACCATACTTTGAGGAATACAAACATGAAAAAAGTTGCCCTTACCTTGTAATGAAGCCAATCGCTCCAGTCAGTCTCTTGATATCATTGTTATAGACTTATCCTCCAATTTATAGAAAGATCCAACGGTTCAAATGAAAGATATGATAATTCTTCCAAAACTGCTATAGGATACAAGAAAGACAATATTAAGATAAACTATACAGGATACACATTATGAAGAAAACTAGTCAAAATTCTTGATAACATCAAATGAAATATAGTGTTTGATTAGATTCTACTTTCTTTTAAAGTTCTACACAATACCTAGATTTATATTAACCCATAAGAAAATACGTAACTAACAAATAAAATGAGATAAATTATACATATTTCATGCCTCTAACTCAAAACGATTCTGCATGATAGAACCAATATCCATTAGGACTCGTTTCACCTTGTGTTTATGATGATGAATTCAATGTGTAGGGAAACATTTATGGGTTGGATCACTCGGTAGCATATCATTTTGATTTAAGGCCAGTTGATAAGAGGATGATAGATGGCATACTGGTGCTTGGAATTGGGTAGGATGAATGTTATTAGGCACATGGGCATCTTTTAACACTTAAGTAAGGATATCTTGATGGATAGATGATAATTTTAAAATATAAAAAATGATCAATCAATCCTTCTAGGAGAATAACATCTACAAGAGGGATTGTGAGGCGTGTTGTGGCTCTTGGTCAGTATCTTCTGAATCCATTGGCCATGGTTGTAACATTATGTGGTCCTAGCAAAGAGATATTATCATTGAAGCTTTATTCACTGGAACATTTCCTTAGTCCAGATTACAAGTATGAAGTTGTCGAATAGGTAATGGTTACAGTAACCAACCAAGTTGGTGTTGACATAAACCTAGCAGCATCACATGAATGGATGTTTTCTCCTTTGCAATTTGTAGCTAGCCTTGGACCTAGAAAAGTTGCTTCCATACAAAGGGATATTTTGAGGGCTTGAAGGGTTTACAGTCGCAGAGAATTGTTGACCCCTCTAGAAGTTATGAAGCGACTTGTCTTTATAACTGGCAGCCGCAGAATGGAGAGGTTAAGGAGGTTGAGGATCCATATTTTGCCAAAGCGGATAGATGGCATACTGGTGCTTGGAATTGGGTAGGATGAATGTTAGCAGGCACATGGGCATCTTTTAACACTTTAGTAAGGATCTCTTGATGGAAAGATGATAATTTTAAAATATCAAAAATAGATCAATCAATCCTTCTAGGAGAAGAACATCTACAATAGTGATTGTGAGGCGTGTTGTGGCTCTTGGTCGGTATCTTCTGAATCCATTGGCCATGGTTGCAAAATTATGTGGTCCTGACAAAGAGATATTATCATTGAATCTTCATTCACTGGAACATTTACTTAGTCTAGATGACAAGTATGAAGTTGTCAAACAGGTAATGGTTATAGTAACCAACCAAGTTGGTGTTGACATATACCTAGCAACATCACATGAATGGATATTTTTTCCTCTGTAATTTGTAGCTGGCCTTGGACCTAGAAAAGTTTCTTCCATATAAAGGGCTATTTTGAGGACTGGAAGGGTTTAGAGTCACAGAGAATTGTTGAACCATTTAGAAGCTATGAAGCGACTTGTCTTTATAACTGACAACCACATAATGGAGAGGTTAAGGAGGTTGAGGATCCATATTTTGCCAAAGCAGATACCATTAAGCAAATTGAACAAGAGAATGCAAGGAAAGCAAAGGAACTTACAAAAAAATATTGATGACAAAAAAGAAAGGATGTCACGAACCCTATTTTTCCATAATTATTTAATTAGGAAAATAATTTTTATTTTTCGCAAATGAATTGGAAATTAAATGAAAATAGAACAGTTAATGAAATAAGATAGGATATCGAATGTATTGAAATGATTTATATATAATTGAATGATCAGTAATAATTTTTATTGTAAATTGGGATCATCATTGCTAATGAGCGATTGAGTGCAAGTGAATGCAGGAACAAGTGAATGAAGTTGAAGGCGAGAACATGACTCGGGTAGAGTTGTTTTTAACTATTGACTTAAGTAGACTAAGGGAATCTCACACACCACAATAGTGACGTTATGCCTATACATTTATGTCTGCATTGGTGAATGATTTTGAGTCATAAAAATGTTATATTTTATTTGTCTATGAAAGGTGGAAAAATTGTTAATGATTTGAATTAAATAGTGACTCTATGATTTAACGTCCTTTGTGTGGAAATATGTGAATTATCGAAACTATAATTAATGTTTGGTTTTCGAAATTATACTATAATTGTATGTATTTTAAATGTATATTAGGACTCGATCATATGCATATATATACGTAGGTAAATATGGTTCATGTTTAATTATATTGATTATTTAATATGATTAATTGGAAGTTGAATAAATTAGAGTTTACGACATAACGTACCATATATCGAATGATTATTGTCTTTTGTACAAAAAGAAATGCATCTTTATTAATGATCATTTTTTATATTGATGCAAGTTAAATATATTTGGTAGTTAATAACTTTGATTTTATCAAACACACATATATAAGTATATATATTTTGAGGTGAATTTGTAAATTAAATTTATACGATCATTATTTTACGATACAAACATAATTATTCATAAAATGTATTTATGAATATTCACATATATGTAAAGTAGGATTATATATTATTTATTAAATGTTTAAATATTAATATTTATTTTGCAAACTATAATATAGTTGCATGTTATATATATTTTGTTAGACAGGTGGCGGGTTTAGTTGCTATGAGATAGCGACTATGTCGCATAGTAGTTAAGGATAGCGACTACGTCCCAATCTAGCTAGGAGTCGATAGGTGGTGAAAGACTAACACGTAGGCTTAGACCATGAGTTAAATGCAGAATTTAGTTAGGTATCGACATTGGTGGAGATCATAACGATAAACTAGGAAAGACCATCGGTTTAATGCAGAACTCAGAGGTTTCTACATGGAGACAATGGCTTAGACCTGGCAGCATAAACAAGGAACTCGCTCATGACAACTCAAAGTGTTTGAAGACAAGTCTAACTTGCCATCCTCTCCATTTGAGTGGGTAAACTAATATAGTCACGGTGAATGAGAGAAGAAGCCCATGTTAAACTGCAGATAACACTTCATTCCAGGTAGAAATGGAATCGACTAGTGGTGTCCACGTTGAATAAAGTTTAGTAGACCTCTATCGGTGGAAAATAAAGAGTGGCTTATAACTGCAGTAATTAATGAGATAACAGGCACGTGGTGCCATGAATCTAGGAATATCAATGATAGGAGACAAATGCGTAGTTAAATCATGCACTAGAACAGCAGAAATTGCATCAAGAAATGCCATCTCTATTAGACGTGGAGATGTGGGAGAAGAATTAAACTAAGACTCAAGTAATAGACTTCAAATCAACAACAATAACCGAGATTTTAAATGGGGAGAGATCGTAGGAAAAATGAGGGTAAATAGAGATGTAGGATAGGAAGATAGACACTCACAAGAAGAGACATGATAGACACACGAGAGAGGAAGAACGCCAAGAAAAGAGTAGAAATAATAGAGATTAGAAAGGACTGGATATTTTGGTGTGTTTACGACCGAGTCGTAAAAGATCAAGGATGATCATCTCTGATTTAGTGTCGAACTTAGAGGTTACGCTTGGGAATGAGTGTTAATTACTTTATTACCATTAGAGAATTCTCAGAGTGTAGAAGGATAAGGATTAGGAATAGAGAGCTCGTGAGAAAGAAGAGCGTCGAGGAGGAAAGCATTGGAATCCGGACATATTGTAGACAATTTGAAGTTATCAAGGATCGTAATAGCCATGGATCGCACTTCTTGAGGTAGGATCAAATCTAATATGTTTTGTTGAAGAAATTTAAGAGATTAAGAATGATCTAGATTTAGATTTATGAAATATTCTAATGAAAGAGTGAGAGTCACATTATGAATCAATTTATAATTGTTTAAATTCCAATCATGCAAATAGAGATGCATTAATGATATATTTTATGAAAGTTGGTTGATAAACTTAGTGAAACTCTAGAAACAGAGTCAGAGGATAGAAAGAAAAACTATGAAATTGAACTGCGAAGAAGATGAAATAATAGGATTATGACTTATTTAATAGTAAAGTTATTTGGATATCACAAAAAACAAAAAAAGACTTACACTTTCGAATTTGATCCTTGCATGAAAAGTGAAAAGATGGTTATCGGGTGTCTCATTTAAAAAGCCATATAGATAGGTGTTTTATGAACTTGCATCATATTAGATTGTCGTTATGGTAAATTAGTGAGATCAGTGTGTTAAGTTTTAAATCATGAAAAGTCACATATTAGTATTAAACCAAATATGATGTTTTGAGTAAAGAGGTAAATGAACCACGAAATGAGGAAAGGTAGAGAGAGTTTAGACGAGATAAACTTAGAACTCTAAACCTTAAGAAATGGAATGCATGCTAATGATTATGCTATTTAATTGTTTTGATAATTGAATAAAAGAATGTGTACTCATTTTATTCAATTTATATGTAAGATACATACATGTGTTACACCTTCTTAAATATTTAATTCTTGTCTTTAAACTGCTTGAAATATATAAGGGAAAGATTATATTCTTTCAGATGTATATTTGTTTATCCATGAAAGACCACTTCATGTCAGATAGGATTGGTAGTACTAAAAGATTGATTCTTTCAAATTCCATTTAGTGAAAGATTGTCTTCTTTAGCATTGTATTTTATCTTACAAGAAATAGGAAGCTGGAATTGAAAGGCGAAATATTGTCTTCTTATTTTTTAGTTATTCGAATGATGTTGATGAAAATATATTTGCTTTTCAAATTATGAAAGATTGTATTCATTTATGAGAAAGTAAGGAAAGAATGTTTAGTTTACGAAAGCGATAGGAAAGATGTTATATCAGTTAGTTAAAAGATTCTTGTTTGTGGGAACCAAGCTATGGATAGGCTTGTGTGTAGAAAATTACCTTTTGGGACGGGTGCTAAATATGGATTCTTAGAGAGAATAGTTGTTTTTTCCAACTATTTATTTTTGTTGTGCATGGCATTATACTCGACCAAGTAATTATTTGAATTATCCATAGAAATAGATGGAATTCATTATTTTATGCTCTCTACCATATCCTTGAATGATAGTAAATGCTTGTTTCTTAAATGAATTAGAAAAATGAAAATGCGGGTTTCATCTAGGCACGCACCAGATTCCTTCTTGCCTTTCGAATTCTTTGGTTAAAACAATTCTTGCAGGGTCGGGTATTCTTGATTGATCAAGAATTTCGGGGAAGCGTAAGCTTCAAGGTTGGGCGGAAAAAGCGCCTGAATCTTGTTCTTGTCTTCATGCTAAAGATTGCATTGGCGATAGCTTGGGTTGCAGATCAACAAACACATCTCTCCCTTTACTTTGTATTATTTTGTTATTGAACTTACGACAACTTGAAATGTGTAAGTATTGTATGATTCAGAAACTACTTTTATCGATTTATGGAATAAAGAATCTTTATCTTTTATAGAAATTTCGTGTTTATTACGATTTAAATGAAATGATTAAATTAAGCTATGGATGGAAATTTGGAATGAAATAGACTTATTAACTTATCTATGTGTTTACTTAAGAATAAAGAGTATTTTGGCTATTATTGAAGTTATCTCGATTTACGTCTTTACATTTTGGTATCAGAGCCAAGTTTATAACTCTAGGGCCTATGAGTCCGCTTCATGAATGAAGTCATTTGCTTGACAAAATTTTTATTAAATATCTAATGCGTGATACTTGTAAATAAAGGAGCACAAAGGCGTTTCAAGGTGAATTGATGACAATGACCTAGAAGAAGGAGGATGGTTGATTAAGGAAGAAATATTTCCCTCCTACTATGAAATGAATTCAGGATATTCAAGATGAGAATGATAAGATCGAGGAAGGCAGTTGTTTACTTCTAGGATGAAAGAATAAAGGAATCAACTCCTTAACCAAGAGAGAAGAAATAGATAATCAAGCTAAGTAGGGTATCGGAAATCTCACCTACCATTCCCTTTGGTGACAATAATAGTTGGATTAGCCTATTAAGGTGATAGATGAAGAATATCCAAATGAGTATCTCCCTATTGAGTCAACTATGTTTAGTTCAGATGAGTCAAAAGGATGTACCCCATTGAATCCATGAGAAGAAATATAAATTTGGGTGATATCATTTATGAACAATTGATAAGTAAAGTTTCTTTTTGCAAAATCAACATGGTGTCCAAATAGATGGAGAAAGAGTATCTCCTAGAATGACATACTTAATGGACACATTCGTCGGAAGATAGTTATTGAGTAAAAGTTGGGTGCCTATTTAGTAGGTTGTGGTTGATATCTAATTGATAAATGATGGTTGTTATTAGAACCTATATGCTTGAGATGCTTGACTGATAATTATTCTAACTTATCTCTTGCAAAAGATATTATTCTATGTCTATAGTGTACGAGGTAGGTACTATATGGATAGGAATGAAGAAATCTGGAAAGGAATCTGTATTCTAGTTTGTGTCCTTATCTTCAAACATGAAATTGTAGGTACTATGTTTTATACTCTCTCTCTCACACTCTAGAAAAGATACCCCAAGGTGTTGTAACACTCCTTCATATGTGATTATTCCTAGTCACTCAATACATTTGATATGTATTCAGTTTGATACTTTATTTGGTTTATTGATAAATTATTTGATCATTGATTTTTGGATTAGTTTTGACTTCTTAACTTGATTGTATTTTCTTTTTCATTTTCTAAATGGACAAGATACCAATTTTGTATTTTGTGACCCTTGGTCACACTTGACTTAATGTTTCAATATGCTCATTTTATAATTTGCTGTTGAAAATGATCACTTGTTCTCTTAACCTTTATGGTGGCTGATCTAATGTTTAAAATTTTCATTGTCTTTTGGTTTCATATTGCATTCCATCCTTGTCATGATCATAGTGAACCCATGATGGTATGTCCAAGAGAGCAAGAGCAGAGAGTGTACCAAACATAAGTGTTGTGTCAGTTAGGGCAATAATACTATGTAATTGTGTAATTTTTAGTTTGAGTAAATTTAATGTGTGGAATAAGAGGATAGGCCTTGCAAAGGTAATAAATTTTTATATACATATTTAGTAGATAGACAAATTCAAATTAGTTCATCAATTATATGAGATCTTACTTCCCTGATTTTTACCTTCGAGATCATGTGACCATGCAAGATGTCTTTTGTTAAAAGTAGATTTGGAGTCTTGAACATCCAAGGATATCTGGTCTTTGGTATAAAAACACATTTGAGATAATTAAGTATAAGGTTGTGCTAGTAGCTGTATAACATACGTTGTGATGTTAGGAAATTTTCTGTTGTCATGGTTGCCTCGTTATTTGTCGATTAAGAGCATACATAGTAATTTGGAAATCTTATGGATTGATAGAAGTTTAAGGTATGAAATAGATTGATTTGGTTGGAATAGTTGGAAATAAAAAAGAAGTCAAATGATGGGTTCTCATAGATCAAGGAAATTTTATCTACTATGGATACTATAAGGTCAACTTGAGATAACAATTATTACAAAATCACTTGAAAGAAAAACATTGTTGAAGTTTTGAATGTAGATATTTTGGATCATAGATTTGATAGATTGGAGAAAAGAACTTGAGGGTAATTAAGAATGTCAATGAAGGATGTACTCACTTAGAGGCAGAGACTGGAGGAAGTAAATAATGCACCATATTTAAAACATTTAGAAATATCTAGTTAATCTAGAGATTGTTGATAAATATGTAACGAACCTAAGAATTTTGGAAAAGATAGTTGAGTATGTGGCACAATGTTTAGCAATCAAAATTTGAGCATGATTGTATAATAGGACTTTTCTATCAAACCTGAGTATAGGTGGTAGAAAATCAATATGAAATTTATTCAAGAATTGCTTTTAAGAACAAGCATGATATTATAGTTGGATAGTGTCAACAGATTGACAGAGATTGCATATTTCATACTTGGATATATATAAAGATGAATCATTAAATCTTGTGAAGACATTTACTCATTCAACTTATCAATTGCATGGAGTTTCAAAAATAGAAATATCAAATAAGAATGTTTGGATGACATTTTGGAATTGGACAATATTGAATATATCTTTGGGAACTAAATTAAATCGGCATGACATCTTTACTTAGATGATCGAACGAAAAAAAAAAAAGAAAAGAAAGAGTTAATCAGGTTGTGGAAAATTCTTTTCAATGTATTGGATGGATAATAAATGTGAATAGAAAAAAAAATGTCTTTGGACTAAGTTGGCATACAACAAAATCTTTTCATATGTTTTTAAGGAATGATACCCATTATGATGCTTTATGACAAAAATGACAAACATTTGTCAGTTGGAATAGGATAAAGATAGGATCATCATTGGTACTAATATGCTTAAAAGAAACGAATGAGAAAATGAAATTGCTCAAGAATACATTGGAAGAGATAGTCGACAGACAAGAACAAGCTATGATAATAGAAACAAGTCTCTTAGATAATTGTCACTGAAGAAGAAATTATTTTGAGGGAGAAGCCTCATAAGAGCTTTATTTTATTGAGGAAATCATCAAAGTTGGTACCAAGATATGTGGGATCTTTCGATATGCTGGAAGTTTGAATCCAATTGCTTATGAATATAGGATCCAGGAATAGTGCTAGTGGAGCACATCCAAAATCTTGATCGGAGTAGCGTTACGCTACATAGCAGAGATTTCACTCAGTATTGGATCCAGTGGGATCGAAATTATGATGATAGTGCTATTTGGAAGGATGATGCGAGAATTGACTATCATATTCATCTTTTTTTTTCTTAGAGTAGTATTTGCTTGATGCATGAAATACTTGAATACTCTGATTTTGATTTACATTTTGTAAATTTGGATAGTATAGATGATACTATTATTGTTATATTTGATTGAGACCATAATGTATGGTTAATATTTGTGATGTTGAGAAATTATGTACTTATTGATAGAATAATAAAGACATCGAGACGATGTCTCTTTTAAGAGGGGAAGGATGTCACGAACCCTATTTTTCCATAATTATTTAATTAGGAAAATAATGTTTATTTTTCGCAAATGAATTGGAAATGAAATGCAAATAGAACAGTCAATGAAATAAGATAGGATATCGAATGTACTGAAATGACTTATATACAATTGAATGATCAGTAATAATTTTTATTGTAAATTGGGATCGTCATTGCTAATGAGCGATTGAGTGCAAGTGAATGCGGGAATAGGTGAACGAAGTCGAAGGCGAGAACATGACTCAGGTAGAGTTGTTTTTAACTATTGACTTCAGTAGACTAAAGGAATCTCACACACCACAATAGTGAAGTTATGCCTATACATTTATGTCTGCATTGATGAATGATTTTGAGTCATAAAAATGTTATGTTTTATTTGTCTATGAAAGGTGGAAAAATTGTTAATGATTTGAATTAAATAGTGACTCTATGATTTAGCGTCCTTTGTGTGGAAATATGTGAATTATCGAAACTATAATTAATATTTGGTTTTCAAAATTATACTATAGTTGTACATATTTTAAATGTATATTAGGACTCGATCATATATATATATATATATGTAGGTAACTATGGTTCATGTTTAATTATATTGATTATTTTAATATGATTAATTGGAGGTTGAATAAATTAGAGTTTACGACATAACGTACCATATATCGAATGATTATTGTCTTTTGTACAAAAATAAATGCATCTTTTTTAATGATCGTTTTTTATATTGATGCAAGTTAAATATATTTGGTAGTTAATAACTTTGATTTTATCAAACATACATATATATGTATATATATTTTGAGGTGAATTTGTAAATTAAATTTATACGATCATTGTTTTACGATACAAACATAATTATTCATAAAATGTATTTATGAATATTCACATATATGTAAAGTAGGATTATATATTATTTATTAAATGTTTAAAGATTAATATTTATTTTGCAAACTATAATATAATCGCATGTTATATATATTTTGTTAGAAAGGTGGCGGGTTTAGTTGCTATGAGATAGCGAATATGGTGCATGGCAGTTAGGGTGGCTGAATAAACAAAAAAACTATCGGCTAACTCCTAAGGATAGAGACTACGTCCCAATCTAGCTAGGAGTCGATAGGTGGCGAAAGGCTAACACGTAGGCTTAGACTATGAGTTAAATGCAGAATTTAGTTAGGTATCGACATTGGTGGAGATCATAATGATAAACTAGGCAAGACCATCGGTTTAATGCAGAACTCAAAGGTTTCTACGTGGAGACAATGGCTTCGACCTGGCAGCATAAACAAGGAACTCGCTCATGACAACTCAAAGTGTTTGAAGACAAGTATAACTTGCCAACCTCTCCATTTGAGCAGGTAAACTGCTATAGTAACGGTGAATGAGAGAAGAAGCCCACGTTAAACTGCAGATAACACTTCATTCCAGGTAGAAATGGAATCGACTAGTGGTGTCCACGTTGAATAAAGTTTAGTAGACCTCTATCGGTGGAAAATAAAGAGTG
>NW_026730404.1:0-14035 GCF_030272615.1 Cryptomeria japonica
AGTCTCGATTATAGAGTCAATAGCGTCAAAATCTGATTTTGGCGCACATCATGCTTTTAGAACCTCATTTCGAAGCTTTTGCCTCGAAAGCCCTGATTTCGGAATATCAAAATCAATGTTTTGAGGCACAAGAAGGTTTCAAGATGCAAACCCCGATTCTAGAGCTAGTAGCATCAAAATTCAATTTTGATGCATATTGTGCTCTTAGAACCCTGTTTCAGAAATAGTGTCTCAAAAGCCCCAGTTTTGGAGCATCAAAATCTATGTTTGGAGGCACAACAACGTTTCAAGATGCAAGTCCTGATTCTTGAACCGGTAGGGTCAAAATTTGATTTTGCCGAACATCGTGCTCTTAGAACATTGTTTTGGAGCTTATGCATCAAAATGTTCGGTTTCGAAGCATCGAAATTGGTGTTTGGAGGCACAGCAAGCTTTCAAGATGCAATTCCCTATTCCAGAGCCTGTAGTGTCAAAGTGTGATTTTGATGCACATCGTGCTCTTAGAACCTCATTTCATAGTGTGTGGCTTGAAAGCTCCAGTTTCAAAACAAAAAAATCAATGTTTAAAGGCACAACAAGGTTTCAAGACACAAGTCCCGATTCTGAAGCTGATAGCATCAAAATACGAGTTTGACAAACATGATGTTTTTAGAACCTCATTTCAGAGGTTGTGCCTCAAAAGCCTCATTTTTGGAGCATAAAAATTAGTGTTTGGAGACAAAACAAGGTTTCAAGACACAAGTCCCAATTCCAGAGTCAGTAGTGTCAAAATGCAATTTTGATGTACATCATGCTCTTAGAACCTCATTTCAGAGCCAACCTTTGGAGGCACAACAAGGTCTCAAGATGCAAGTCCTGGTTCTAGAGTCAATAGCGTCAAAATCTGATTTTGGCACTCATCGTGCTCTTAGAACCTTATTTTAAAGCTTGTGCCTCGAAAGCCCCAGTTTCAGAGCATCAAAATTAGTGTTTTGAGGCATAACAAGGTTTCAAGATGCAAGCCTCGATTCTAGAGGCAGTAGCATCAAAATTCAATTTTGATACACATTGTGCTCTTAGAACCCTATTTTAGATATTGTGCCTCAAAAGCCCTAGTTTTGGAGCATCAAAATCGATGTTTGGAAGCACAACAAGGTTTCAAGATCCAAGTCCTTATTCTGGAGTCTGTAGTGTCAAAACATGATTTTGATGCACTTTGTGATCTTGGAAACTCATTTCAGAGCGTGCTCGAAAGCTCCAGTTTTGAAACATCAAAATTAATGTTTAAAGGCACAACAAGGTTTCAAAACACAAGTTTTGATTCTTAAGCTGATAGCGTCAAAACACAATTTTGACAAACACGGTGTTCTTAGAACCTCATTTCGGAGGTAGTGCCTCAAAAGCCTCATTTTTGTAGCATAAAAATTAGTGTTTGGAGGCACAACAAGGTTTCAAGACACAAATCCCAATTCCAGAGTTGGTAGCGTCAAAACTAAATTTTTATGTACATCATGCTCTTAGAACCTCATTTCGAAACTTGTGCCTTGAAAGCCCTGATTTTGGAACCTATACCATCAAAATTTCATTTTGACGCACATCATTATCTTAGAAGCTCATTTCAGAGCTTGTGCCTCGAAAGACCCAGTTTTGAAGCATCAAAATCATTGTTTGGAGGCACAATAAGGTTTCAAGATGCAAGTCCCGATTCTAGAGTCAATAGCGTCAAAATATGATTTTGGCGCACATCGTGCTCTTAGAGCCTAATTTTGAAGCTTGAAACTCGAAAGCCTTGGTATCGGAGCATCAAAATTGATGTTTTGAGGCACAACATGATTTCAAGATGCAAGCCCCGATTCTAGGGCCAGTAGCATCAAAATTCAATTTTGATGCACATTGTGCTTTTAGAACCCTGTTTTAGAAATTGTGCCTCAAAAGCAGTTTTGGAGCATCAAAATCGATCTTTGGAGGCACAACAAGGTTTCAAGATGCAAGTCTTGATTCTGGAGCAGGTAGCGTCAAAATTTGATTTTGATGCACATCGTGCTCTTAGAACCTTGTTTTGGAGCTTATGCCTCAATATCTTCGGTTTCGAAGCATCAAAATTGGTGTTTGGAGGCACAACAAGCTTTCAAGATGCAAGTCCCTATTTCTGAGCCTGTAGTGTCAAAACGTGATTTTGATGCACATCCTGCTCTTAGAATCTCGTTTCGGAGCGTGTGGCTCAAAATCTCCAGTTTCCAAACATCAAAATCAATGCTTAAAGGCAAAACAAGGTTTCAAGACACAAGTCCCAATTCTCAAGCTAATAGTGTCAAAACACGATTCTGACAAACATGGTGTTCTTAGAACTCCATTTCTGAGGTTGTGCTTCAAAATCCTCATTTTTGGAGCATAAAAATTAGTGTTTGGAGGCAAAACAAGGTTTCAACACACAAGTCTGAATTCTAGAGTCGGTAGCGTCAAAACACAATTTTGATGTACATCGTGCTCTTAGAACCTCATTTTGGAGCTTGTGCATTGAAAGCCCTGATTTTGGAACATCAAAATCAATGTTTTGGGGCACAACAACATTTCAAGAAGCAAGTCTCTATTCCGGAGCCTGTAACGTCAAAATTCCATTTTGACACACATCATTCTCTTAGAAGCTCATTTCGTAGCTTGTGCCTTGAAAGACCCAGTTTTGGAGCATCAAAATCACTGTTTGAAGGCACCACAAGGTTACAAGATGCATGTCTCGATTCTAGAATCAATAGCGTCAAAATCTTATTTTGGCACACATCGTGCTCTTAGAACCTCATTTCGAAGCTTGTGCCTCAAAATTCCTGGTTTCGTAGCATCAAAATCATTTTTTTGAGGCACAACAAGGTTTTCAGATTCAAGCCCCAAATCTAGAGCCAGTAGCATCAAAATTTAATTTTGATGCACATTGTGCTTTTAGAACCCTGTTTTAGAAATTGTGCCTCAAAAGACCCAGTTTTGGAGCATCAAAATCAATGTTTGGAGGCACAACAAGGTTTCAAGATGCAAGAACTGATTCTGGAGCCGGTAGCGTCAAAATTTGATTCTGACACACATCGTGCTCTTAGAACCTTGTTTTGGAGTTTATGCCTCAAAATCTTCAGTTTCAAATCATCGAAATTGGTGTTTGCAGGCACAACAAGCTTTCAAGACGCAAGTCCCTATTCCAAAGCTTGTAGTGTCAAAATGTGATTTTGATGCACATCATGCTGTTAGAACCACGTTAAGAAGCGTGTTGCTTGAAAGCTCCAGTTTCAAAACATCAAAATCAATGTTTAGAGGGACAACAAAGTTTCAAGACACAAGTCCCGATTCTCAAGCTGATAGTGTCAAAACACGATTTTGACAAACATAGTGCTCTTAGAAGCTCATTTCGGAGGTTGTACCTCAAAAGCCTCATTTTTGGAGCATAAAAATTAGTGTTTGGAGGCACAACAACGTTTCAAGACACAAGTCCCAATTCTAGAATTGGTAGTGTGAAAATGCAATTTTGATGTACATCGTGCTCTTAGAACATCAAAATCTGATTTTGGCGCACATTGTGCTCTTAGAACCTCATTTCGAAGCTTGTGCCTCGAAAGCCCCGGTTTCAGAGCATCAAATGCAGTGTTTTGAGGCACAACAAGGTTTCCTGATTCTGCAGCAGGTAGCATCAAAATTTGATTTTGACGCACATCGTGCTCTCAGAACCTTGTTTTGGAGCTTATGCCTCAATATCTTCAGTTTCGAAGCATCAAAATTGGTGTTTGGAGGCACAACAAGCTTTTCAGATGCAAGTCCCTATTCCGGAGCTTGTAGTGTCAAAACGTTATTTTGATGCACATTGTGCTCTTAGAATCTCATTTTGGAGCGTGTGGCTCGAAAGCTCCAGTCTCCAAACATCAAAATCAATTTTTAAAGGTACAACAAGGTTTCAAGACACAAGTCCCATTTCCAGAGTCGGGTACCATCAAAATGCAATTTTGATGTACATCGTGCTCTTAGAACCTCATTTCAGAGCTTGTGCCTTGAAAGCGCTGATTTGGAACATCAAAATCAATGTTTTGAGGCACAACAAGGTTTCAAGAAGCAAGTCTTTATTCTGGAGCGTGTACATAAAAATTTCATAAATTTCATTTTGATGCACATCATTCTCTTAGGAGCTCATTTCAGAGCTTGTGCCTCGAAAGACCCGGTTTTGGATCATCAAATTCAATGTTTGGAGGCACAACAAGGTTTCAGGATGCGAGTACCGATTCTAGAGTCAATAGCATCAAAATCTGATTTTGGCGCACATCGTGCTCTTAGAACCTCATTTTGAAGGTTGTGCCTTGAAAGGCCCGGTTTTGGAGCATCAAAATCAATGTTTTAAGGCATAACAAGGTTTGAAGATGGAAGCCCTAATTCTAGATCCAGTAGCATCAAAATTCAATTTTGATGCAAATTGTGCTCTTACAACCCTGTTTTAGAAATTATGCCTCAAAAGCCCCAGTTTTGGAGCATCAAAATCGATGTTTGGTGGCAAAACAAGGTTTCAAGATGCAAGTCCTGATTCTAGAGCCAGTAGCGTCAAAATTTAATTTTGACGCACATCATGCTCTTAGAACAACAAGCTTTGGAGCTTATGCCTCAAAATCTTCGGTTTCGAAGCATCAAAATTGGTGTTTGGAGGCACAACAAGCTTTCAAGACGCAAGTGCCTATTACGGAGCCTATAGTGTCAAAACGTGATTTTGATGCACATCGTGCTCTTAGAACCTCATTTCAGTGAGTGTGGATCGAAAGCTCCAATTTCAAAACATCAAAATCAATGTTTAAAGGCACAACAAGGTTTCAAGAGACAAGTCCCGAGTCTCAAGCTGATTGCTTCAAACACAATTTTGACAAACATGGTGTTCTTTGAACCTCATTTGGGAGGTTGTGCCTTAAAAGCCTCATTTTTTGAGCATTAAAATTAGTGTTTGGAGGAACAACAAGGTTTCAAGACACAAGTCCCAATTCTAGAGTCGGTAGCGTCAAAACGCATTTTTGATGTACATGGTGCTCTTAGAACCTCGTTTCAGAGATTGTGCCTTGAAAGCCATGATTTTGGAACATCAAAATCAATGTTTTGAGGCAGAAAAAGGTTTCAAGAAGCAAGTCCCTATTCCGGAGCCTATAGCGTCAAAATTCCATTTTGACGCACATCATGCTCTTAGAAGCTCATTTCCAAGATTAAACCTCGAAAGCCCCGGTTTCAGAGCATCAAAATCAGTGTTTTGAGGCACAACAAGTTTTCAAGATGCAGGCCCCAATTCTAGAGCCAAGAGCATCAAAATCGATGTTTGGAGGCAGAACAAGGATTCAAGATGCAAGTCCTGATTCTGGAGCCAGTAGAGGTAAAATTTGATTTTGACACACATCTGTGCTCTTTGAACCTTGTTTTGTAGCTTATACCTCAAAATATTCGGTTTCGAATCATGAAAATTGGTTTTTGGAGGCACAACAAACTTTCAAGATGGAAGTCCCTATTCTAGAGCTTGTAGTGTCAAAACATGATTTTGATGCACATTGTTCTCTTAGAATCTCATTTCAGAGTGTCTGGCTCGAAAGCTCCAGTTTCAAAACATTAAAATCAATGTTTAAATGCACAACAAAGTTTCAAGACACAAGCCCCGATTCTCAAGTTGATAGCGTCAAAACACGATTTTGAAAAACATGGTGTTCTTAGAACCTCATTTTGGAGGTTGTGCCTCAAAAGAATCATTTCTGGAGCATAAAAATTAATGTTTCGAGGCACAATAAGGTTTAAAGACACAAGTCCCAATTCTAGATTCGGTAACGTCAAAACACAATTTTGATGTACATCGTGCTCTTAGAACCTCATTTCAGAGCTTGTGCTTCGAAAGACCTAGTTTTGGAGCATCAAAATCAATGTTTGGAGGCACAACAAGGTTTCAAGATGCAAGTCCTGATTCTGGAGCCGGGTAGCGTCAGAATTTGATTTTGATGCACATCGTGCTCTTAGAACCTTGTTTTGGAGCTTCTGACTCAGAATCTTCTATTCCGAAGCATCCAAATTGGTGTTTGGAGGCACAATGGGCTTCCAAGATGAAAGTCTCTATTCCGGAGCTTGTAGTGCCAAAACGTGATTTTGATGCACTTCATGCTCTTAGAACCTCGTTTCGGAGCCTGTGGCTTGAAAGCTCCAGTTTTGAAATATCAAAATCAATGTTTAAAGGCACAACAAGGTTTCAAGACACAAGTCCTAATTCTCAAGCTGATAGCATCAAAACATGATTTTGATAAACATGGTGTTCTTAGAACCTCATTTCGGAGGTTGTGCCTCAAAAGCCTCATTTTTTTGGAGCATAAAAATTAGTGTTTGGAGGCACAACAAGCTTTCAAGACACAAATCCCAATTCAAGAGTCGGTAGCGTCAAAACACAAATTTTATTTACATCGTGCTCTTAGAACCTCATTTCGGAGCTTGTGCCTTCAAAGCCCTTATTTTGGAAGATCAAAATAAATGTTTTGAGGCACAACAAGGTTTCAAGAAGCAAGTCCCTATTCCGAAGCCTTTAGCATCAAAATTCCATTTTAACGCACATCATTCTCTTAGAAGCTCATTTCAGAGCATCGAAATCAATGTTTGGAGGCACAACAAGATTTCAAGATGCAAGTCCCGATTCTAGAGTCAATAGCGTTAAAATTGGATTTTGGCGCACATCGTGCTCTTAGAACCTCATTTTGAAGCTTGTGCCTCAAAAGTCCCAGTTTCGGAGCATCAAAATCAGTATTTTGAGGCACAATAAGTTTTCAAGATGCGAGCCTCGATTCTAGAGCCAGTAGCCTCAAAATTCAATTTTGATGCACATTGTGCTCTTAGAACCCTGTTTTAGAAATTGTGCCTCAAAAGCCCTAGAATTGGAGCATCAAAACTAGTTTTGGAGCTTCAAAATCGATTTTTGGAGGCACATCGTGCTCTTACAACCTTGTTTTGGAGCTTATGCCTCAAAATCTTCGGTTTCAAAGCATCAAAATTAGTGTTTGGAGGCACAACAAGCTTTCAAGATGCAAGTCCTTATTTCCGAGCCTGTAGTGTCAAAATGTGATTTTGATGCGCATCGTGCTCTTAAAACCTCGTTTCAAAGCGTGTTGCTCGAAAGCTCCAGTTTCCAAACATCAAAAGCTATCTTTAAAGGCACAATAAGGTTTCAAGATATGAGTCCCGATTCTCAAGCTAATAGCATCAAAACATGATTTTCACAAACATGGTGTTCTTAGAACTTCATTTCGAAGGTTGTGCCTCAAAAGGCGCATTTTTGGAGCATAAAAAATTAGTGTTTGAAGGCACAACAAGCTTTCAAGACACAAGTCCCAATTCCATAGTCAGTAGCATCAAAACACAATATTGATGTACATCGTGTTCTTAGAACCTCATTTCGAAGCTTGTGCCTTGAAATCCCTGATTTTGGAACATCAAAATCAATGTTTTGAGGCACAACAAGGTTTCAAGAAGCAAGTCCCTATTCCGGAGCCTATAGCATCAAAATTCCATTTTGATGCAAATCATTCTCTTAGAAGCTCATTTCAGAGCTTGTGCAAGTCCCGATTCTAGAGTCAATAGCATCAAAATATGATTTTGGCGCACATCATGCTCTTAGAAAGTCATTTCAAAGCTTTTGCCTTGAAAGCCCCATAATTGACTTGGATTTGCTCCTCGATCTGCTTCTGGAGTTGGATCCACCCCCTACAGCCCTGAGAAGAGTAGGGGGCACGGATGCTTCTGGTACTTCAACGGGTACTTCAACAAGGTTTCAAGACACAAGTCCCGATTCTCAGCTGATAGCATCAAAACACGATTTTGACAAACATGGTGTTCTTAGAACCTCATTTCGGATGTTGTGCCTCAAAAGCCTCATTTTTGGAGCATAAAAATTAGTGTTTGGCAGCACAACAATTTTCAAGACACAAGTCCCAATTCTAGAGTCAGTAGTGTCAAAACGCAATTTTGATGTACATCATGCTCTTGGAACCTAATTTCGGAGCTTGTGCCTTGAAAGCCCTGATTTTGGAACATCAAAATCAATGTTTTGAGGGCACAACAAGATTTCAAGAATCAAGTCCCTATTCTAGAGCCTGTAGCATCAAAATTATATTTTGATGCACAACATTCTCTTAGAAGCTCATTTCGGAGTTTGTGCCTCGACAGACCCAGTTTCGGAGCATCAAAATCATTGTTTAGAGGCACAAGAAGGTTTCAAGATGCAAGTCCCGATTCTAGAGTCAATAGGGTCAAAAATCTGATTTTGGCGCACATCGTGCTCTTAGGAACCTCATTTCGAAGCTTGTGCCTCGAAAGATGCAAGCCCCGATTCTAGAGCTAGTAGCATCAAAATTTAATTTTGATGTACATTGTGCTCGTAGAACCGTGTTTTAGAAATTGTGTCTCAAAAGCCCCAGTTTTGGAACATCAAAATCAATGTTTGGAGGCACAACAAGGTTTCAAGATACAAGCCCCGATTCTACAGCCAGTAGCATCAAAATTCAATTTTGATGCACATTGTGCTCTTAGAATTCTGTTTAGAAATTGTGCCTCAACAGTCCCAGTTTTGGAGCATCAAAATTGATGATCGGAGGCACAACAAGGTTCAAGATGCAAGTCCTAATTCTGAAGCTGGTTGATTTTGATGCACATTGTGCTCTTAGAACCTTGTTTTGGAGCTTATGCCTCAAAATCATTGGTTTCGAAGCATCAAAATTGGTGTCTCTAGGCCACAACAAGCTTTCAAGACACAAGTCCCAATTCCAGAGTTGGTAGCGTCAAAACGCAATTTTTGATGTACATCATGTTCTTAGAACCTCATTTCAGAGCTTGTGCCTTGAAAGCCCTGATTTTGGAACATCAAAATCAATGTTTTGAGGCACAACAAGGTTTCAAGAAGCAAGTCCTTATTCTAGAGCCTTGTAGCGTCAAAATTTTATTTTGACACACAATATTCTCTTAGAAGCTCATTTCGGAGCTTGTGCCTCGAAAGACCCAGTTTTGGGAGCATCAAAATCAATGTTTGGAGGCACCACCTTGTTTTGGAGCTTATGCCTCAAAATCTTCAGTTTCAAAGCATCGAAAATTTGTGTTTGGAGGCACAACAAACTTTCAAAATGCAAGTCCTATTCAGGAGCCTGTAGTGTCAAAACGTGATTTTGATGCACATCGTACCAATTTTATTGTCGATGGCATCAAAATGCAATTTTGATGTACATCGTGCTCTTAGAAGCTCGTTTCAGAGCTTGTGCCTTGAAAGCCTTGATTTTGGAACATTAAATTAATGTTTTGAGGCACAACAAGGTTTCAAGAAGCAAGTCCCTATTTCGGAGCTTGTAGCGTCAAAATTCTATTTTTGGCGCACTTCATTTTATTATAAGCTCATTTCGGAGCTTGTGCCACGAAAGACCTAGTTTTGGAGCATCAGAATCAATGTTGGAGGCACAACAAGGTTTCAAGGTACAAGTCCTGATTCTAGAAATCAATAGCGTCAAAATCTGATTTTGGCGCACATCGTGCTCTATAGAACCTCATTTCGAAGCTTGTGCCTCGAAAGCCCTAGTTTCGGAGCATCAAAATCAATGTTTTGAGGCACAACAAGGTTTTAAGATGCAAGCCTCGATTCTATAGCTAGTAGCATCAAATTCCATTTTGATGCACATTGTGTCTCAAAAGCCCCAGTTTTGGAGCATCAAAATCGATGTCTGGAGGCATAACAAGGTTTCAAGATGCAAGTCTTGATTTTTGAGCTGGGTAGAGGTCAAAATTTGATTTTGGCGCACATTGTACTCTTAGAACCTTGTTTTGGAGCTTATGCCTCAAAATCTTCCGTTTCCAAGTATCAAAATTTGTGTTTGGAGGCACAACAAGCTTTGAAGATGCAAGTCCCTATTTCGGAGCCCATAGTGTCCAAACATGATTTTGATGCACATCGTGCTCTTAGAACCTCGTTTCAAAGCGTGTGGCTCGAAAGCTCCAGTTTCAAAACATCAAATCAATGTTTAAAGGCTCGACAAGGTTTCAAGACACATGTCCCTATTCTGAAATTGATAGCGTCAAACACGATTTTGACAAACATGGTGTTCATAGAACCTCCTTTCTTAGCTTGTGCCTCAAAAGGCCTCATTTTTTTACCATAAAAATTAATTTTTGGAGGCACAACAAGGTTTCAAGACACAAGTCCCAATTCTAGAGTCAATAGCGTCAAAACACAATTTTGATGTAGATCCTGCTCTTAGAACGTCATTTCGGAGCTTGTGCCTGAAATTGCTGATTTTGGAACATCAAAATCAATGGTTCAAGGCACAACAAGGTTTCAAGAAGCAAGTCCCTATTCCGGAGCCTGTAGCATCAAAATTCCATTTTGACACACATCATCTTAGAAGCTCATTTCGGAGCTTGCACCTCAAAAGACCCAATTTTGGAGCATCAAAATCAATGTTTGATGGCACAACAAGGTTTCAAGACACAAGTCCCGATTCTAAAGCTGATAGCGTCAAAAAATGATTTTTACAAACATGGTGTTCTTAGAACCTCATTTCGGAGGTTGTGCCTCAAAAGCCTCATTTTTGGAGTATAAAAAATTAGTGTATTTGAGGCACAACAAGGTTAATAGACACAAGTTCTAATTCCAGAATAAGTAGTGTCAAAATGCAAATTTTGATGTAGATTGTGCTCTTAGAACCTCATTTCAAAGCTTGTGCCTTGAAAGCCCTGATTTTAGAGCATTAAAATCAATGTTTTGAGGCACAACAAGGTTTCAAGTAGCAGAGTCCCTATTCTGGAGCCTGTAGTAGCGTCAAAATTCCATTTAATGCACATCATCTCTTAGAAGCTCATTACGGAGCTTATGCCTCACAAGACCCAGTTTTGGAGAATCAAAATCAATGTTTGGGAGGCACAACAAGGTTTCAAGATACAAGTCCTGATTCTACCAGTCAATAGCTTCAAAATATGATTTTGGCACACATCGTGGTCTTAGAAACCTCATTTTGAAGCTTTTGCCTCGAAAGCCCCCATTTTGGAGCACCAAAATAAGTGTTTTGAGGCACAACAAGGTTTCATGATGTAATCCCCGATTCTAGAGCTAGTAGCAATCAAAATTCAATTTTGATACACATTGTGCTCTTAGAACCCTGTTTTAGAAATTGTGCCTCAAAAGCCCTAGTTTTTGAAGCATCAAAATTTGATTTTCACGCACATCGTGCTCTTAGAACCTTGGTTTGGAGCTTATGCCTGAAAATTGGTGTTTGGAGGCACAACAAGCTTCAAGACGGCAAGTGCCTATTCTGGAGCCTGTAGTGACAAAACGTGATTTGATGCACATCGTGCTGTTAGAACCTTGTTTGAGAGCGTGTGGCTCGAAAGCTCTAGTTTCAAAACATGAAAATCAATGTTTAAAGGCACAATAAGGTTCAAGACACAAGTCTTGATTCTCAAGGTGATAGCATGAAAACACGATTTGAAAAACATGGTGTTCTCAGAACCATCATTTTAGAGGGACGTGCCTCAAAAGCCTCATTTTTGGAGCATAAAAATTAGTGTTTGGAGGCACAACAAGGTTTTCATGACACAAGTCCCAATTCCAGAGTCTGGTAGCGTAAAAATGCAATTTTGATGTAAATCGTGCTCTTAGAACCTCATTTCGGAGCTTGTGCCTTGAAAGCCCTGATTTTGGAACATCAAAATTAATGTTTTGAGGAACAACAAGGTTTCAAGAAGCAAATCCCTATTCCAGAGCCTATAGCATCAAAATTCCTTTTTGACGCACATGATTCTCTTAGAAGCTCATTTCCGAGATTGTGCCTCGAAAGACCAAGTTTTGGAGCATCAAAATCAATGTTTGGAGGCACAACAAGGTTTCAATATGCACTTTCTGATTCTATAGTCAATAGCATCAAAATCTAATTTTGGCGCACATCGTGCTCTTAGAACCTCATTTTGAAGCTTGTGCCTTGAAAACCCCAGTTTTGGAGCATCAAAATCAATGTTTTGAGGCACAACAAGGTTTCAAGATGCAAGCCCCGATTCTAGAGCCAGCAGCCTCAAAATTCGATTTTGATTCTCCTTGTGTTCTTAGAACAATTTCTTAGAAATTGTACCTCAAACGCCCCAGTTTAGAGAGCTTCAAAATTGATGTTTGGAGGCACAACAAGGTTTCAAGATGGAAGTCCTCATTCTAGAGCCGCTAACATCAAATTTTGGTTATGACGCACATTGTGCTCTTAGAACCTTGTTTCGGAGCATAAAACTTAGTGTTTGAAGGCACAACAACGTTTCAAGACACAAGTGCCAATTCCAGGGTCGGTAGAGTCAAAACACAATTTTTGATGTACATCGTGCTTTTAGAACCTCATTTTGGAGCTTGTGCTTTGAAAGCCCTGATTTTGGACATCAAAATCAATGTTTTGAGGCACAACAAGGTTTCAAGAAGCAAGTCCCTATTCTGGAGCCTGTAACTTCAAAATTCCATTTTGATGCACATCATTCTCTTAGAAGCTCATTTAAGTAGCTTGTGCCTCAAAAGACCCAATTTTGGAGCATCAAATTCAATATTTGGGAGCAGAATAAGGTTTCAAGATGCAAGTCCCGATTCTAGAGTCAATCATGTCAAATCTGATTTTAGCGCACATAATGCTCTTAGAACCTCATTTCAAAGCTTGTGCCCTTGAAAGTCCTGGTTTCAGAGCATCAAAATCAGTTCATTGAGGCACAACAAGGTTTCAAGATGCAAGCTCTGATTATAGAGCCAGTAGCATCAAAATTCAGTTTTGATGCACATTGTGCTCTTAGAACCCTATTTTGAAAATTGTGCCTCAAAACCCCAGTTTTGAAGCATCAAAATTGATGTTTGGAGACACAATAATGTTTCAAGATGCAAGTCCTGATTCTGGAGCCTAGTGTTGAAATTTGATTTTGATGCACATCGTGCTCTTAGACCCTTGTTTTGGAGCTTATCTCTCAAAATCTTTGATTTTGAATAATCAAAATTGGTGTTTGGAGGCACAACAAGCTTTCAAGACGCAAGTCCCTATTCTAGAGCTGTAGTGTCAAAATGTGATTTTGATGCACATCGAGCTATTAGAACCTCGTTTCGAAGGGTGTGGCTCGGAAGCTCCAGTTTTGAAACATCAAAATCAATGTTTAAAGGCACAACAAGGTTTCAAGACACAGGTCCCGATTCTCAAGCTAATAGTGTCAAAACACAATTTTGACAAACATGGTGTTCTTAGAACCTCATTTTGGAGATTTTGCATCAAAAGCCTCATTTTTGGAGCATAAAAAATTTGTGTTTGGAGGCACAAGAAGGTTCTACTCCTCGATCTGCTTCGGAGGTTTTGCCTTGAAAGCCCCGCAATTGACTTGGTTCTACTCCTCGATCTGCTTCTGGAATTGGATCCACCCCCTACGCCCTTAGAAGAGTAGGGAGCACAGATGCTTCTGGTACTTCAACAGGTGCTTCAACGGGTGGGCCCTACTATCTATAGGCAACTATGGAATCTCCAACAGGATTTGGATCTCTTTCTCAATATCGATCCAAAACTAGTGGCACCCCTTCAAAATAGTTGTTTACCACCTTAGCCACTTATTCTGAAGCTGATGAGTCAACTCGGTTAGCTGCAAGTGCCTTTGCGATATATAGGCTGCAGGCACTGGGTCATCGGTTTTGGAGCATCAAAATCACTTTTTCGAGGCACAACAAGGTTTCAATATGCAAGCCCCAATTCTAGAGCCAATAGCATCAAAATTGAATTTTGATGCACATTGTCCTCTTAGAACCCTGTTTTAAAAATTGTGCCTCAAAAGCCCCAGTTTTGGAGAATCAAAATAGATGTTTGGAGGCACAACAAGGTTTCAAGATGCAAGTACTGATTCTGGAGCTGGTAGCATCAAAATTTGATTTTGACACACATCATGCTCTTAGAAACTTGTTTTGGAGCTTATGCCTTAAAATCTTCGGTTTCGAAGCATCGAAATTGGTGTTTGGAGACACAACAAGCTTTGAAGATGCAAGTCCCTATTCCAGAGCCTG
>NW_026730405.1:0-14035 GCF_030272615.1 Cryptomeria japonica
CTCTAACAGGGTTTAACCCTTAACCGGGTATTTAACCATCCCTTAACCAGTTGATCTCGAACAAGATCGGTTCCTAGCAGAACCTGTTGTAATAGTCTTTAACTGGACTAGGCTCCTAACAGAGCGAACTTCTAAAGAGTTCAAAAGAAGCTTGTGGGTATTCAACCCCACCATGGTTTTTCCCAGTTGTGTTTCCACGTGAAAAATCTATGTGTCATGTGTAGTTTTTTTCTTGTGATGATTTAAGTGATTTGTGTCTAAAGGTAAATCATGTTGAGCTAGCTATTATTATATCTCTGATGATAGATTCCTATTCATGCATAAAGGGTGAAATGGAAGTGTAGTATTAAGTTGAGTGGAAAGCTAAGTGATTAACCAGTTAATGCTTGTCACAGTCATTCTTAGCTTTACCAGTTGCACTTTGTTTCAAACTGGTGTTATTATCTGTCAGACATTTGTAGTGTTTGTAGTCAAACCGGTTCGGGAAAAGTTTTTGTAACTATATTGATTCACCCCCCCCCCTCTCAATATCGATTTGGTACTTATTGTTCATCATTGAGTTATCAGCCTCGTACATAGCAAGGTTGTTCTTCAAAGAGATTGTGAGGTTCCATGGTTTGCCTCTTAGCATTGTGAGTGCTAGAGATACAAAATTTGTAAGCCACTTTTGGCAAACCTTGTGGAAGAAACTTGGTACCAACCTTTCTTTTTCATCGACATACCATCCATAATCTGATGGTCAAACTGAAGTAGTTAATATGTCCTTGGGTAATTTATTGAGATGTCTCACCAAATAACATGGTCAAGCTTGGGATCTAGTATTGGGACAAGAAGAGTATGTATACAATGACTCTGTCAATAAGAGCACAGGTCAGAGTCCATTTGAGATTGTATATGGATGTCATCCTAGGGGTATCTTATAACTCAAAGATCTCAGTTTCATGGACCATAGGAGTACCCAAGGTGAAATTTTGCAGAGAATATGAAGGAGATACATGAATAAGTCAAGAAAAATTGTAGCATAACAATGATAAATACAAGACTCAAGCAAACAAAATAAAGAGAGAAGTACACTAAAAGGTAGGTTATCTGGTTATGGCCAATCTAAGAAAGGAGAGACTCCCAAAGGGACAACCTAGCAAAGTATGAATGAAGAAGATTGGATCTTTAATATATGTGATTTGTATTAGTATAAATGAACTTAGTCAGCTGCAAACTAAGAAGAGCCTACCGCTACTAAAGATCTAGATTGGATACAAGACCTACCTCCAAGCTAACCTGTAACGTTGGATTGCATTTTAGATTTCAAGATTGTCAAAAAGAATAAGAAAGGAGTCTATAGAGGCTACCTGGTTAAATGGATAGGTCTACCTAAATCTGAAGCTACATGGATGTTAGAAGAAGATATACTAAAGTATGGAACCACTATTCAAGCCCTATCCACTCAAGGGACTTGAGTTTTCCTTACCCCAGGAGTATGGTGCAGGGGCACTTAGAAAATTTTGTTAACTTTTTTTTCAAGATGTTGGAATTATTCTATTATCTTTGCCATAAGACCATAAGTCCATTGAGTGTGTTCTCAAATGATTGTGAGGGCCCTAAGAGTCTTTGTTTGGTCAATGTTGGCATGTGAGCTCTTAAGGGTACCAGGTAGAGCACTTGCTAGGATAAGTTGTCTTTGGGTCAATATAGGTTGGTTATGGCTATTTTGGAGTTTTTAAGGTCATATGAGTCACTTGGAAGTGACCAAGCTTAGGGTTGAGCAAAGTTTCTCACCAAGCCAAAAACTTGCAAAAGTTACAAAAGTTGCTAATAGCAACTTTGCAACATTTTCATACACCAATGGCTAGTTGGTTGCCAAAATTAGTTGTGACAATGTGTAACTACTCCAAGGCTAGTATAAGGCTTTGAAATACTGATGATAATTAGTTGTTGAAGATTTGAAGAAAATAGACAAGTTTGGTTTCTCCATTTTATGTGTTTTTCCAAGTTATTAACTATTTTTGGCAAGTTTGTACGGCCTGAATGGATTGAAAATCCCCAAAAAAGGACATGGATTGCTATATAGGTGTCTTACCTTCTTTTTTCTTTATTTTTGAAGTCTTTAAGTGTTGTATTTTGTAAAATATCTTCAGTTTGATGCAAGCGGGTTGAAAAGTCCTAAAAACAAGGGTTTTGAGAGCTCAATGGCTCCAACCTATCATTCCATGGTGGATACTGTTAGGTCCCGGGGACAACTGAGAGGGGGGGGTGAATCAGTTGTCAAATAAATTCAAACCAAAAATAACTTAACCAACTTAATGCTTAATACTGGTAAACCAGTTAAGTAAGCCGGTAGACAGTTTTAACAGTCAATTGCTATACTGGTAAAGATTAGTGCATGAAACATAAACACAGAGTCATCCACAACACATAACACCAATCTTTGTATGTGGAAACCCTGTAAGGGGAAAAAACATGGTGGGAAACCTTACCCACAATCAGATGATACTACTGCAGATAGTAAGTGTACATAAATGAGGTCTGCACATGCAAAAAGGCCAAGTGCCCAGAGCTCACTGCTCAATCACAAAATCAGAGTTACACTGACTACAATTGGATGGTTAAATCCTATAAGAATGTACTGCTCAAAATAGCATCTTGATATGCTAGATTCAGTACCAGTGTAATGCTAATATCCTTTCAAAAAACCTAGCTTCACCTTCAAATGATGTCTGCGTGTTTTGCTCTACTTAATCTTACATATACCTTCACACAATTCTTTTCCGGATTCCTCTACTAATCTTACAAATAAGATCTTACATTTATACCATAACCTAAGACCAATTTTAGTAGATCGGCTCTACAAGATATTACAATAAAAACTTTTTACAAACAATATAATATCTGATGCAATAACCAATTGAACATGTCGGCTTAATGCATTTACAACAATAATTAATCATCTCCATAGTATGCCGTGTTGATCTGAAAAAGATAAACCTACCGGTGTAACCCTAGATAACCCTGGACCTATTTGTCGGTAAAAGCAAATATGCAAATATGAATATACCAATGATTAATTCATTAAGACAAGATGTCCACACGATGTCTTCGATATTACCAAGTGTCGTCCATATCTTTCTAAGTGTCAGTGAACCATATACCAGTAATGGTGCAATAGTTACTTGCTTACCAGTGAATGTTGCTGGATCTCCAAAGTGCTAGTGTTTTAGTAGGTGTTGACATCAATGATAAAACCATACCAAAATACCAACAATCTCCCCCTATGGCATTGATGGCAACACAAGATGGAAAAACCATCAAAGTGCCAAAATAGAAATGCCAAATACCAAAAACCAACAATCTCCAAAAAGATCATAACCAGAAGTCAAAATACATACAAAGAGTAATAATCTCTCCCAAACAACAATTCTCCCCCTGGGAGCAACATGTGTTTTCCTTGTGTTTTTCAAAGTTTTTCCATACCAAACTCTCCCCCTTTGACATCAAATGCCAAAGTTACAACAAAACCAAGTTCATATACAAAATACCAATAAATATACCAACTACTCCCCCTGAGAAGTAGCTTCCTCATCAAAGACCGAAATAAAAGATTTGTCTTTTAATTCTGTCAGTTGATGCAATCTCAACTTCCTAAGTCTCTACCGGTGGTGGTATGACTCCAAGCTAATCTCTGAGATATTCAAAAGTCTCCTTAGGCAAAGGTTTTGTAAAAATATCTGCAAGTTGTTCTTTAGTATTTACATAAACCAGTTTTCTCTCCTTTGCTTCAACTTTTTCCCTATGAAAATTCAGTTTGATAGAAACATGTTTTGTTTTAGAATGTAGTACTGGATTCTTAGATATATCAATTGCTGCAGTGTTATCACAATAGATAGTAATAGGTTCCTTGCATTTTACCTTTATGTCTTTCAACATTTGCTTAAGCCATAGTACCTATGTATAGTTAGTTGCTGCTGCAACATATTCTGATTCTGTTGTTGATAAAGATGTACAACTTTGTTTCTTACTCAACCAAGAAACTAATCTGTTTCCAAGAAATAATGCTCCGCCAGTGGTGCTTTTGCTATCATCCACATCTCCTGCCCAATTTGCATCTGTGTATGCATATAGATCAAAATTTTCATCTCTCGGATACCATAATCCAAGATTTATAGTGCCTTGTAAGTACCAGAAAATCCTTTTTATTGCTGACTCATGATTTTCTCTAGGATTACTTTGAAATCTTGAAACAATACATACTGCATTCATAATATCAGGTCTGGTTTGTGTTAAATACAGTAAACCTCCTATCATAGATTTGTATCTAGTTGGATTAACAGGTGTAGATTCATCCCTTTGAGATAATTTGTCATTTGTAGTCATAGGTGTGCTTACTGGTTTAGAGTTCTCCATCCCAAATTTCTTTAGTAACTCTTTTAGGTACTTGGATTGACTCAAGAATATACCTTTATTAGTCTGTGAAATCTGCAATCCTAAAAAAAAATTTATTTCTCAAATCATATACATTTCAAATTCTTGCTGCATTTTAATAGAAAATTCCTTACATAATCCATCTTCTCCTCCAAAGATTATATCATCAATGAATACTTCTATAATCAAGATGTCATCATTTGTTATTTTGTAATATAAATTGTTGTCTGAATTTTCTTAAGTAAAAGTAATCTTTAAAAGATACTTATCCAATCTTGCATACCAAGCTCTTGGAGCTTGTTTTAATCCATACAGAGCTTTTCTTAACCTGCAAACCATATCATTATCATCTGTCAAAGAAAATCCATCAGGTTGTTCAATATAGACTTCCTCTTCAAGATCTCCATTCAAAAATTCACATTTAATATCCATTTGATAAACTTTGTAGTTCTTGTGTGCTGCAAAAGCCAAAAATAATCCGACTGCCTCAATTCTAGCTACCAGTGCAAAGGTTTCATTGTAATCAACTCCTTCCTTCTAAGAATATCCCTTACACACTAGTCTTGCTTTATTTCTAACAACCTTACCATCTTCATTAAGTTTGTTTCTGAATACCCATTTGATTCCAATTACATTTTTATCTTTAGGCCAGGGAACTAATGTCCAAGTGTTATTTTTCTCAATTTGTTCTAATTCTTCTTCCATAGCTTTAATCCAAAATTTATCTTCACATGCCTCATTAATAGATGATGGTTCAATTTGAGAAATAAGACATACCTCTTCATTGACCAATCTTCCTCTTGTCATAACTCCTTTAAACTTGTTTCCAATTATCTAATCTTCAGAATGATTCAATCTTACATACCAGGGTGTCTTTATTTGTTGTTGTTTTTCAATTACTGTGGAATCCTCAGATGGTACCGGGGTAGCTGGATCTTCATTCTGTACCGGTGGATTTAGTGTAGGTTCATTTGTCAAAATTTCTATTGCCGGTTTAGAGTCTATATACCTTGAAGTTCCTCTAAATTGTTCATCAATCTTTACATTTGTACTCTCAACAATTTTCTGCAATCTTTTGCTAAAACATCTATATACCTTGCTCTTAGATGAATAACCAAGAAATATTCCTTCATCACTTCTAGGATCAAATTTTCCAATATACTCATCTCTTCTGATATAACATTTAATTCCAAATATTATGAAATACTTAAGAGTAGGAGTATTACCAAACCATAGTTCATAAGGGGTCTTACCAGTTTCACCTTTGATGTGAACTTTGTTGAATGTATAGACCACTGTACTGACTACTTCTCTCCAATACACATGTGGTAGGTTTTCTTCTGATAACATACTTCTTGCTGCATCCAAGATAGTTCTGTTTTTCCTTTCAACAACTCCATTCTGTTGTGGTGTCTGAGGTGCTAATAGCTATCTTCTGATTACATTCACTTCCCAGAATGTATTAAATTCCTTAGATGTGAATTCTCCTCCTTGATCTGATCTTAAACATTTGATTTTCTTACTGGTTTCTTTTTCAACCATTGCTTTGAACAGTTTGAACTTTCCAAGTGCTTCTGATTTTTCTTTGAGAAAAGTAACCCAACCCATTCTAGAATAGTCATCAATGATTAGCATGAAATATCTATCACCTTGTAAGCTTTTAGTTCTAGGCAGACCACATAAATCAGTGTGAATCAAATCAAGAGCATTATTGGATTTTTCTAGAATACTTTTGAAACTAGCTCTAACTTGTTTTCCAAATTGACATTCCTTACATATTGTATTATGAGGTTTGACAATTTTATGTAAATCTCTAACTGCCTTAGTAGTACTGATCTTTACCATGCAATCAAAGTTTACA
This sequence comes from Cryptomeria japonica, assembly GCF_030272615.1. NCBI lineage: Eukaryota > Viridiplantae > Streptophyta > Pinopsida > Cupressales > Cupressaceae > Cryptomeria > Cryptomeria japonica. The sequence continues at coordinate 6,278 of NW_026730405.1, forward strand.
TGACAGAGTCTCTTATGCCATAACCAAATTTCATCTATATGTGCAATCAAGCATGTCTTTTCACTGTTATTCAAATGAAAGATATTACCTCTAGTCTGATTACCTGTTGCATTTCCTTACTAGTTCTATTCATGATTTTGCATTTTCCATTCTTAAATTTTAATTGAAATCCTTTCTCAACTAATTGGCCAACACTTAAAAGATTATGCTTTAATCCTTCAACATAGTAGACATTGTCAGTGCTATGCTTGCCATCAAGATATATTGTACCCTTACCTTTGATTAAACAAGCTTTGTCATCTCCAAATCTTACTAAACTGGCATTGTATTATTGAAAGTTCAAGAATTTAAATTTAGCTGCTAGGGCTTGTTCTACTGGTTGAGTAGTAGGTGTTAGTTGATCTTTTGTTATAGCAACAAAAGCCCATCCATTGTCTACTAGATCCGCATCAGAATCATCAGTCACACCTTCATCAGCAATGTAACAAGATTTCTCTTTATTCTTCTTAAATCTATATCTCTGATATTCAGGGTTAGGCTTGTATGTTCTTCTAGCTTCTTCTCTTAGTCTAGCATGTCTATCAGGGCATCTTGAAGCCATATGACCAATCTTATTGTAGTTAAAGCATTTAAAGGGTGCTTTACCTTCATACTTACTTCCAACTGGACCTTTAGGCATTTTCCTTGCAAATAGTGCTTCAAGTTCTTCATTTTCTTTCCTGCTTTCTTCAAGTTCTCTTGCATAAAAGGTTTTCCAATCAGATTTGTCAAATGATGGAACAGATGATGTTGATGCTTTAAAGGCCAAATCTATCTTAATAGTAGGAATGGGACCAAATTCTTCAATTTCAAAAGATGAAAGTTTCCCAATCAATGTATCCCTAGTTACTAATGTATTAGGCATTGTTCTCAACGCATTTATAGCAGTAACCTTCATTTTATATGTCGGTGGAAATCCTCTTAAAACTTTTGAAACAGTTTCATCCTCACTTAAGGTTCCTCCACAACATTTAATACCCAAAACACTTTCATTTACTCTTTCCATAAAATCATAAATCCTTTCATCTTCTTCCATTTTTAGATGTTCATACCTGACTCGGAAGCTTTCAAGTTTTGCAATTTTGACTATGGAATCTCCTTCATTCAATGTTTCCAAATGATCCCAAATAGCTTTAGCAGTAGACCTATATGATAGTCCCATGATTTGTTGATCTGATAATATGCTCAGAAGTGCTTCTCTTACTTTGCAATCCTTTCCAATGCAATTCAGATGTGTCTCCATTCTGATCTTCCATATGCCATAGTTGGTTCCATCAAGTTTAGGACTATCCTTCTTGAAATAGTTAGTAGACATTGGATCTCCTCAAGTTGTTAAACTTCTGCAAAAGAGAACTAAGCTGTGATATGAATTGTTAGGTCCCAAGGACAACTAAGAGGGGGGGGTGAATCAGCTGTCAAATAAATTCAAACCAAAAACAACTTAACCAACTTAATGCTTAATACTGGTAAACCAGTTAAGTAAGCCGGTAGACAATTTTAACAATTAATTGCTATACCGGTAAAGATTAGTGCATGAAACATAAACACAAAGTCATCCACAACACATAACACAAATATTTGTATGTGGAAACCCTGTAAGGGGAAAAACCATGGTGGGAAACCTTACCCACAATCAGATGATACTACTGCAGATAGTAAGTGTACATAAATGCGGTCTAGACATGCAGAAAGGCCAAGCTCCTAGAGCTCACTGCTCAATCACCAAAAGGGAGTCACACTGACTACAATTGGATGGTTAAATCCAATAAGAATGTACTACTCAAAATAGCATCTTCATATGCTGGATTTAGTACCGGTGTAATGCTGATATGCTTTCAAAAAACCTAGCTTCACCTTCAAATGATGTTTGCGTGTTTTTCTTTTCTTAATCTTGCATATACCTTCACACAATTGTTTTTCACATTCCTCTACTGATCTTACAAATAAGATCTTACATTTATACCCTAACCTAAGACCAATTTTAGTAGGTCAGCTCTACAAGATATTACAATAAAAAAAATTTACAAGCAATATAATATCTGATTCAATAACTAATTGAACATGTCATCTTAATGCATTTACAACAATAATTAATCATCTCCATAGTATGTCGTGCTAATCTGGAAAAGATAAACCTGCTGGTGTAACCTTGGATAACCCTGGACCTATTTGCTGGTAAAAGCAAATATGCAAATATGAATATACCAATGATTAATTCATTAAGACAAGATGTCCGCATGATATCTTTGATATTACCAAGTGTCTTCCATATCTTTCTAAGTGTCGGTGATCATTATATCCTGCCGGTGAACCATATACTAGTAACTATGCAATAGTTACTTGCTTGCCGGTGAATGCTACTAGATGTCCAAAGTGCTAGTGTTTTAGTTGGTGTTGACATCAATGACAAAACCATACCAAAATACCAATAGATACCCACTCTAAAACCTTGTGGAATTTCAGGTTTCTCTGTATTCTAGGTTTTACTTTTGGTTTTGAGGCAAGGGAAGATAAATCATAGATTTGCCACCATACCCTAGGCTTGGCACGTTGAGTTGGAAAGCATTAGGTAACATGGGTAACACACCCTAATTGGGTAAAATCGGTGGATTGGAAATCCTTATGGAAGTATAGACCATAAAATAACATCACTACACTCAGGCAATTGGATTGGTGAAGGCATTTGTGCAAATCCCTACTTTTTAGGCCTAGGAAGGGGCAATTAGGCCTAGTTAGCCTATAAGGGTTAGATATGCTAACAACGGAACCCATCTCTAGTTTTAAGATATTGTATGCATCTCTAAAAAGGGTGTCCGAAATGAAAAATATTTAATAGGGTTGTTAAGGAATATTTTCAGATAATCATAGAAAACCTCATTGACAAGGCTACTAGAATTAGGTCTCCTATTAGGCCTAAAAGTGCAATTTTGAAGCTTGGGATCGGTAGATACCAAACCTCTTCAGGAAGGAGTAGGGTTGGGAACCCATACAAAATAATCTACTCTAGTGCATGTAATGTGGAGAATGAATATCCATTGGTAGAGGGGTTGAACTCTCAAATTGGATGTGAAAGGGAGTTAGAAAACAAGGTCTCCTATGCAAGAATATGAAGCTCACAAAACAAAAATTTATTATCCTACTCTAAGGACCTTTGGAAGGTCAGAGGGGGTAAGTCCTGTAGGCCCTTGGAGGGTGTGAAGATGTAGAACCATTGGATGGTTCTAGTGTATCTTTGAGGAGATACCTAGACAACATAGCCACAAGTAGGTGAGAGTCAATTCCTTCTACATCACCACTCTTGTCCTAGAGTAGTTCCTACAAATTTTAGTGATCTCATCTAAATGGACTTTTTAATGTCACCTTTACCCATTAAATTCTAAGCCTCCTTTGACTCATCATCGATTCCTCTCATAAAGATTATGTGACCAATATCATGATTTAATCCCTCGACATATCTTTTATACACAAACATGAATCTATCAGCATAATCCTCTAAGTTCAATCTTCTAATTATTTCATTTGAAACAACTCCTCTTTCCTATCTCTTAATTTCAAATAATCTTGGTATTTATCCAAGAAAACTATTTGCATTTCGGGCCAAGTAAATATTGAACCAGCTTGTAAGCCCATAAACCATCTTAATGTTGATTCTTTCAAAGTGGGGGGAAATAACTTCAACTTCTGATTATCATATGTATAATCATATGTCTGACATAACATTTTGAATTCAAAAAGAAATTGATCAGGATCTTCAAAACTTTTTCCTCTAAAAGTTGGTAACACCAAAGGTGAAATATTTTTCATAGGAGGTTCATTATTTCCTATATTCAAATTAATAAGATATAGGAATGTCCTATTTTGTGAGGGATATTCATTCTCTACTCGGACACTCATTTTTTCTTGTTGATGTTGTTCTTAATGTTCAACTTATTCTTCAATTTCATTTTGTTGTTCTTCCATGAATAGATCAGGGTTATGATTTCTTGGAAGAAATCTTCCAAATTGATCTCTAGATCTTACCATCAACTGATCAAATTTTCCTTATCAACACTAAGATTCTAACTTCAATAGTCAAATATTTTTAATGCTCCCCAATGATGACGCAAAAAATGGTGGGCAAGGTCGTTGCTTTGTCAAATCACACTATTTAATTTATCTCAATATTGAACCAAGGTGTGTCGAAAGTTATTTGTGATAGGGGTCTCTATACAATTTTGGGGGGTTTTGCACTATACAATAGTGACTAACAGTTGGTTCAAACTCCATCAAGAGTTTTTCAGGAGATATCAAGAGCTCTTAGTCTTGACTATCAATCAAACTAAAATCTGGATTTCTAATTAACTTATTTCTAAGGAGACCCATTTTTGACAATAGAAATGTAACAAGATAAAATTAAGCTGAAATCATGGAGTTCCCTAGAAAACTTGAAACTGATTCTAAGTATAAGAATTTTAATCTAGATTAAGTGCTTGAAAATAAATCTAATTACGCTTGCAGGAATAAAACATAACCCCTAAATCCATGATCTGACTTAACAACAATTTTGCTTCCATTTCTATCATCAAATTAACTATCTCATTAACCATGTTATTACTAGTCTAATATACAACAATTACATTATCCATACAAAAATGTGAAACTAGGTATTACTTCTCCTAACAATAACATTCAACTTTAAATCTAATTCTGATTACTGGAAAGAAATTACCAATAGTTGAAACTTAACATTTCAGTGAAAAGAAACCAAAGTAAATTAATCTCAATTTTGAAGCTTTAAAAGAACTAAAATCACAACAAAGATCACCTCCCTTCAGTTGAGCAGGCCCTTCTCTTCCACTAGTGGGATCTTGAAACACAAGTACTAAGATCAACTTTCTACTCTTACTAATATATGCTTCAAAAAGGAAGTAAAACAAATTATGAGTATTACAAAGAAGATTCGGCTCAACTGAAACTAAGTACTAACTAAATTCTGACTAGCTACTCAATTGAGAACAAAGGGATATATAAATACCCTTATTCAAATTTTAAACTAAGGTTACCCGCCTACGGCAATAGTAATGACTACCACAAAAATTGGATAAAAATAATGAAAGAAATAAATAAACTCCAAGAAGAAGTTGAGTTTTGAATAACGCCGATGAAACACGCCAATGAAATAGGAACAAAAAGAGAGATCAAGGAAGATCTCATTTTGAAATAACTATAGGTTATCATCTTTCGTGCATGCAAAAACTATCATGAAACTTGTCGAATTCTACTTGTTTACTCACAATGTATTTAAAAACACATAAATGCAGATAAAACAAAACTTGAAGAAGTCTGATTACCACCATATTTTCATCACATAGACATGCAAAAAGATAAACATTGCATCATAAATATTATTTATAATTAGTAGAGTATTATAGTAAAAAGTAAACAAACATGTATGCAATAAGGTATGCCACCAGGCATATTAGCCTGAAGATTCATAAAAGTATAAAATCTAAACTATAATAAAAATGGTGCAATGTTTTCTCCTTGCCAACAACTTTCTCTGTTGAGTTATGGGTTTCTTTATGGACATACATACTACAACATTATTCTTTATCCTAATACAATTATGAAGTGTATCATTTGTGACATGTTGTACTATTACTTGAAGTCTCAATTTGATATGGGATTAGAAGGTGTTGAGAAGAGAAACAAAGATGAAACTTTGTATGTAAATTTAGAAAAATGATATGAAAAGTGGCAGAAAGCCAGTGTGGCATTGTAAAAATCTATCACTGAGATAGTATGGTCAGTGAGACATAAAATCAGTTCGTGAGGCATTGTAAACATAAAAGTTTTAGACAAAGACAATTAGGTAACTTTACGAGTGGTTTTTATTCCATGAAATTTTTTGTGTCTATTTTGTGGTGGCTTGATTTGTTTATTGTTTACTTTTAGTTATTTTAATTATATTGCATTGCAAGAAAATCAGATTCAATTTATACAAGTTGTTAAAATCTTGTTTGAATTGATGAAGCACTGATTCAACCCCTGTCTCAGTGTTTCTTGTACTGCAATAGAGGCAATCTCTCTAACTATTATCAATTTAGAATAAACATAAGATGTTTAATATTAGAAAGTTGCATTTAATCTTTCAAGATAATCTATAATAAAAGTAGTGGATTGTTTAATAGCCAATCTGAAGTGATACAATTTTAAAATGATGTATCAGTTAAATTGAAAATTGTTTTCCTTGGCTTAACAAAGAGTTTTATAAGTGTTCTAGGATGCTATGCAAGATTTTAAGAGTGATAGACAACATAAGGTTCTTCAATTTCAGTGCAAGAAGAGAAACATCTATAATAGAAATTCTCTGATTCGGTTTCTCCTTACAACATAAGTGATTATCTAAAAAGAAGGTATGTAAAATATTGGGAAATAAGGACTTTGGAATCTAGTTCACATAATACCACTACCCAATGGAATGAAATCTATTGATCCCCACCCTTAAAACTAAGGTTTTTCCAATCAAATACAAAATGAAATGACCATTCAAATTTTTCTTTTTATCAAATAGAATGGAATTGTGGATTATTTCCAACACCCCTCGTTAATCAGAACTACCAATATACTATCCATCCTTTTGTTCTTTGCAACTTTCTTCAACTTCTACAACAATCAAACCACTCATTGATTTCTCCTTTGAAAAAGATGACCTCTTTTCCCTTTTTTTGTTAACTAGTTGTTGTTATAGTTGCTGCGCTTTTTAGCATTCACAATGTCTTTGGTACATTTGTTTGGCTTCCTCGAATGTTGTAGTAGTCTTTCAAACTCTTTATTTTCAAGTCTTTCAAACATCAACCCGAAACTTCCTTCAACTTCACAATCTGTAGTTGTCTTCTAGAAAATTATTTTATTTGACTCAAAATTGTTGGTGTAAATAATTATTCATCATGGATATTATTACACTTTACTTAAGTTTACTTAGGTACATGAATTTCATAGTAGTTTGGGTATGAGACACTTGGGTGTTTGTACCACATTTTGATAGTGTGTGTAGGAGAATTCCCACCTTTTGTGGACTTATCTTGTTGTTACACTCCACATTCAGTGGGTGATCCACCTCATGTGGAATATTATATTGTTTCTCCTACCTACCCACACCTATTTCCTATCTTCCCTTGTTTCTTATTGAGCCACATGTCATGCTTGTGTACTCACATATCCATATAGCCTTGCCTATATAAGCAGGCTCATCTACATTGTTTGGACAGACATAATGGGCAATCATTGAACATCTTGTAATGATCCAGTTGATCATATTTTGCATCTTGATAGAATATAGTTTATTCCTATCATCTATTTTATTCTCTCTTATTTGTGCTTTCCATTGCCTCTTGATCTTGGCAAAATATCACATGGTATCAGAGCCATTAGAGTGCCATTGGTTTGCCAATTGAGAGAAATTTGGGGTTTCCATTTTTGGAGCTTTCTATTGCAGGTTATTATTGGATCTTGTTGGATCATATCTAAGGTCACCATTGGATTGAGGAGGTTTGAGCAATTAAGAATCGCCTTTTATTTCATCGAAATCCGATATCCAAGGCCAAACCTAGAGCCATTTGAAGGTGGAGGGTGGTGACTTGTCCCGGCACCGATCTGCAATTTTGGAGCATTTTTGGCCAAATCCATCATCGCCATTGTCCTCAGAAGGCCTAAAAACTCCAAGATCGATTGTCAATT
>NW_026730406.1:0-14029 GCF_030272615.1 Cryptomeria japonica
ACCTTTGCCCAAGGAATCATTTGAGTACCTAAGAGAAATATTGGGAGTTTCTGCCCTCTGGTAGAGACTTGATTGATGCAGTTTAGCATCAGTCTGTCATGCATTATCAGAGATAGTATTCATTCTGGCACAGATGTAGGATGCTACTACTCAGGGGGAGTAGTCAGCTTTGTGATTCAGTGGTTTATGTTTTTTCTTTGATATTTTTGTCAGATTTCTGGCATTGATGTCAAACAGGGAGAGATATTGATGTGAAAAAGACAAAGAAAGGAAAAGAAAAAGTCATAGGGGGAGAGATATGAATAAGAAAAGTAAAAGGGATAGATATTGACATTCAGAGCTATATATGGGAGATTGTTGGTTGTCTTCCATTGGGGGGGACTTGTTTGGCATTTCTTGGTACTTAGATGTTTTTCACATCTAGTGTTGCCATCAATGCCAAAGGGGGAGATTGTTGGCCATTTGGTGGAATTGATTATGTGTTGCATTGATATTTTGTCATTGATGCCAACACTAGCTATTTGGATGCTTTACCGGCACCCTTCTGGTCCCAGTAGGTTGTGTGGTTTTTGGTTGATTTGGATCCGACATGATCTAGTAGGCTCTGGTATATTTTGTTGATGGAATTGGCTTGTTCATGATACTCATGCTCATATTTGGTCAGTTAGTTTTGGCTTGGTGATCGGATGCTATTCTGTTTGCTTGGAAGTTTGGCTTGCGGTACCTGTGAGGGTTTCACCGGCAGAGCTTTTGATGGAGATCTTTGATGAATTGCATAAGTGGTGTTGGTGCAGCTTCTGGTGAAGTTTCAGCATGCTATTGGTGATCATGTTCGAGACTTGGCAGATGGAGATCATTGTTGTGGCGTGTGGACCTAAATTGGTTCCCAATTGATCTAGGTTATGGATCGACTTTAATGTAACATGTGGATTGGACCTCTCTATGTATTTATGGGATGTCTTATGTGTTGGATATCATTTGTTTGGTCTTAGGCCGACATGGTTTGTAATTATGTAATTGGTTTATTATCTGGTGGCCAACCTAATTGTTTATGGTCGAGGGTTTGTATATATAGATGTAAGATCTCATTGTAGATCATCATGGTTATGGTTAGAGATCATGGTCAAAGAATGTAATGTGTGAATAATGTAATATCATTCAGGAAGAGGAGTTGATGGATCATTGGAGATCGAATTGGGTTTATGTAAGATGATTTTGTCCTCTGGTATTGAGCTTAACCGGAGCTGTACTCAAGCATAGGAGATGTTATCTTTTGCAGTTCAACACTTCTTTGGATTGTAGTTTGGATTTCTATGTAGTCAGTGAGGCTCCTTTTGTGATGAGCAGTGTGCTCTAGGTTATTGGCCTTCCTGCAAGTGCAAGCCCCTTAATTGTAATTCACATACTTACTGTAGAAGTATTATATGACTGTGGGTAGGCTTCCCACTGTGGTTTTTCGCTTTATCAGGTTTTCCACATATAAACATTGGTGTTATGTTGATGGCTTTTATTTTGTGATTATTATTTATACTTAATTGGTTTAACTTCTATTCAAGTATTAATGTTTTGGGTTCTAGTATTAAAGTTTAAAGTGCTAATGGTTCCTGTAATATGTGACAATTGATTCACCCCACCCTCTCAGTTGTCTTCCGATTATTTGAACTATCTAACAATTGTGTCCTAAGGGGTCATATGACTCCCTCTCCCCTAATCTCTCTCTCCCTCTCCCCTAATCTATCTCTCTCTCCCCCCCTCCCCTAATATTTCTCTCTCCCTCTCCCCTAATCTCTCCCCCCTCCCCTCTCTCTCTCTCCTAATGTCTCTCTCTCCCCCTCTCCCCTAATCTTTCTCTCTCCTCCCTTTCCCCTACTCTCTCTCTCTCTCTCTCTCTCTCTCTCTCTCTCTCTCTCTCTCTCTCTCTCTAAAATATGAGCACTCAAATCGGATATCCAATTCCTACTACTGCCATTAATGTGGCAACAATAAAAAAAAAGGCAGCAATGAGAATTATTTTTGGGACCCCAAATTTATGCATTAAAATCGGATATCAACCGGAACAGACAAAGCGTAAACCGAAACTATATTCTGGTAAACGGTTTTAGGGTTTCAACTGAAACAGACAAAGCTTAAATAGGAACTATATTCTAGCATAGAAGATGCTATCTTAGCAGTTCACATTTCTCTGGATTGTTGTTTGGAATTTTATGTAGTCAGTGAGGCTGCTATTGTGATTGAGTAGTGTGCTCTATGTTGTAAGCCTTCCTACAAGTGCAGACCCATCATATATTGTAATATCTCTTCATATGGCCAGTGGATTGATATTGTGGGTCACCAATCCCACCTTGGTTTTTCCTCTTTGAGATTTTCCACATATAAATCTATGTGTTATGATTCTTATTTATGTGTTTGTCTTATTGATTGCTTTACTTCTTTCAATTATGTTTTTATTGGTATACCCATTGGTGTATGAATATTTTGTTAAGGCTAAAATCTACTATTTCAGTATAACATTGATTCACCCCCCCTTCCAGTGTTATTGGTTTCCAACATATTAAAGAAATATATGGATGATTAATCTTCATTAATTTTCTGACCTAAGGCTTTGCAATAGATATCCAAAACTCTCCTGAAATTCACTGCCTCATTAATTCTGGCCCTACCCATCAAACCTATGTCATCCACAAACTGAAGATGAGAGTAGGGAGGTAGATCATTTCTCCAACTCCAACCCTGAATAAGACCATGTCTCACCTAAGAAGTGAGAAATTGATGCAGAGGATTTGGTGTTGTAACACACTTGATTGGTTTCTCTCTTCTAAGGTCTTCCATCCAATGGTGTAGTGTCTTCATCCTTCCCAAGGTTTGGTATCCTTCCCAAGGATCTCACCCAATAAGAAACTCATGATTGACAAGGAGTCTTCTACTCCTAGTAACTCAACCCTTCCAACCAAGAACACCTAACAACCCCAAACCCTTAGCAAATAGGATCTTTTTGCTCAAATGGTGAAGTGTCACATTTGTGGATAAAATATCATGTGATACAAGGCATTTTCATTGACTTGGACCTCTTGATCAAGTTCTACAAGATCTCCAATGTCATTTACCCTTAGAGACCTAGTAAGGGCTACAAGCAATTAGGCCTCCCATTTGGGTTTTTGCACAACCTCTTCCAATATTCCTTAACAACCCCTAGAATAAATCATAGATTTGGATTCCCTTATATACTTCACACTTTGGCATCTGGGTTTTGTGTTTAAGTGGTATGTCCACACTATCCCTAATTATGCCTCTCTAGCCGATATTGGTGACTTGACTCTAAAAGTCTTCACCAATCACATTGGAAGGAATATTGGGTACTTTTTAGAGGTCTGCACATGTTCAAGGTTCCCTTCCATGCCAATTTTACTCACCTTTCAATCCATTGTCCAAGGGTTTCATCCACTTCTTCTATTGCACAGGCTTGCCACATAAGAGATGTCAAGCCCAGGGCATCATCTTAAAAATAGCAAATGACACTTCCTACCTCCCAAACCATTTGGAACACTTAATATACAATCCCATTCAACATTCCCCAAGGTCTCAGGCCATTCCCATGATGGAATGTTGAATGGTGACCTCTTTTGTATCAAAACCCTGGTTTTAAGGGTTTCTCAGGCCAACGATAGAGAAAATGATCTAACTTCCAAACTCGATGGTCTCAATACCTCACACCAATTCCAAATGAAAGATGATTCACTACATAAAATTTTCTTGTTCTTAATTCATGCAAACCATCTGTACAAATCTATACAAAGTGCAGAAAACACAAGGAAAATGGAGTAAATTACAGTTTTAGTTTGATTTGAAAGAAAGAATTTCTTCACAAACTTCTCTTAACCTATTTGCATCATTCCTTAGGATTATATAATGCCAAGTAACTCCTCCAACCACCCCCAATGTGTACATTAAACCAACTAACTATTGGGCAACCAAAAATGCAAAAACTTGACAAAGTTGCTTATGACAACATTGCAATTTTTGACCATTATTACAATTTGGATCTTGACTTCACATCAAAAGGGAAAGACTGAACACATAGCATATCTAAGACTCCTAAACACCAAAAACACAAATAAAATTCCCATACAAGGCCTTGGACCAAGTTGACACATCTTGGAGCCTTATGGCTTATTACATTGTCTTAGGACCTACTCAATAGGCCTTCAAGGAAAAACTCAATACAACCTACCACAAAACCTCACCATGGATCAACACACATCCTAGTGATGCAAACATGTATCCTAGTGCCCCTGCACTATACTCCCTGGGACAAGGAAACTCAAGTCCCTTGAGTTGCTAATTGGGTGACTGTGGTTCCATGCTTGATGATATCACCTTCAGACATCCATGTAGCTTCAGATTCAGGAAGCTCCTTCCATTTGACTAGGTAGTCCTTGTACACTCCTTTTCTGGTTTGTTTGATCACATTGGAGTCAAGAATGCACACCAATTCCAATGGCTTGCTAGGTGGAAGATCCTTCACCCAATCTACATCATCTTCCATTAGAGATGAATCAGGTGCTACATCAGTCAAAGAGCCCTTGAAAATTATTAGATCACACACATTGAAGATGGGAGATATTCCCAAGTCTAGTGGAAGTTCAAATTCATATGCATGTTGCCAAATTTTTGAACCACTCGGCGAGGACCTATTTTCTTCATGAGCAGTTTGAAGGGTTAGCCCTTGGGTAGTCTCTCTTTACTTAGGTAGACCATCACCAAATACCCTACTTTGAACTGAACCTCTCTCCTCTTAACATCTGCTCTGAGTTTGTACTTTGCAACACTTTTTCGAAGTGAAGATTTAACTTGTTCATGAATCTCCTTCATACTGATGGAAAATTATTCTCCTTGGGCACTCCTTTTGTCCATGCCTCGAAGATCTCTGAGTTCAATTATCCCTCTAGGATGTAAGCCATACAAAAGCTCAAATGGACTCCTCCCTGTACTCCTATTGACTGAATCATTGTATGCATATTCATCTTGTCAAATCAACAAGTCCCAACCTTGTCCATGTTGCTTGGTAAGGAATCTAACGAGATTGCCAAGAAATCTATTAACCACCTCAATTTGTGCATACGTATGAGGGTGTTATGCTAAAGAAAATGATATATTAGTACCCAATTTCTTCCAAAGAGTCCTCCAAAAATGACCCACAAACTTGGAGTCTCTATCAGTGACAATATTGAGAGGCAAACCATGTATCCTTACAACCTCTTTGAAAAACAAACCTGCAATATGAGATGCATCATTTGTGCATTTACATGGCACAAAATGAGCCATCTTACTGAACCTATCAACAATTACAAAGACACTATCAAACCCCCTAGGAGTTTTGGGCAAACCAAGTACAAAATCTATACTAAGGCTTTCCCAAGGCCTAGTAGGAATCGGTAAAGGCTGATATAATCCAGCATTAGTTGAAACACCTTTTGCCCTTTGACAAATAGGACAATGCTAAAAAAATATTCTTACTTCTTCTTGTATTTTAGGCCAAAAGTAAAACCTTGATACCTGATCTAAGGTCTTATCCAAACTAAACATGACCTCCAAGGCTTCCATTGTGCTTCTCCCTAATGATATTCTCCCTCATAGAACATTGAGGAAAGCATAGTTGATGCCCCTTGAAGAGAAATCCATCCTGCAACATGAAATCAGGAAACTCAACATGAAAAGAGTCAGCAAACTTAGTACATACATTATATGCATCTTTAAAATCTTTATCTTCCTTGCACATGGCTTTAAGAGAATCAACACCAATGCTTTGAAACTGAATTTCTTGGACAGTGAGGGTTCTTTTGCTCAAAGCATATGCAACCTTGTTAGACACACCCTTCTTATGTTTGATGGTGAAGGTCTAAGGTTGGAGTTGCTCAACCCACTTGATATGCCTTTGATTCAATTTCTCATGTCCATTAAGAAAACTCAATGCATGGTTATCAATATAAACAATGAACTCCTTTGGAAGAAGTTAATGGCGCCATTTTTTGAGTGCTTGCACCATTTCATAGAGCTCCAAATCCTATATTGAATACCTTTTCTTAGCCTCATCCAACTTCTCTGAAAACAATGCCACCAGATGTCCTTCTTGGCTAAGGAATGCACCTATTTCCTACTTTCTTGCATCACATTCAGTTGTAAAGAGTTGTTCAAAGTTATGGAGCCTCAAGGTGGGAAGTTCTACAACCTTCTTCTTCAAAATCTCAAATCTTTGGGATTCCTTCTCTGTCCATTCAAACCTGCATTTGATTCCTCCTTTTATAGTGTCAAGAATAGGAGCACAAATATGACTAAAACCTTTGATGAACTTCCTATAAAAAGAATCCAATTCATGAAATCTCCTAACATCACCTACTATCCTAGGTGTAGGCCAAGGGAGAATAGCATCAACCTTTGAGGGATCCATTTTCAAACATCCATTAGAAACCACAAAACCAAGATACACCAATTCAGTTTTCATTAATTCACACTTCTCTAGATTGATTACCAATTTCTTCTCATGAAGCTTCCTCAAAACCTGATCCAAATGCTTCAAATGTTCTTCCTTGGACCTACTAAACACCAAAATTTCATCAAGATAAACAATAAAAAATTTGCCAATAAATTCAACCAATACCTCATTCATGAGGCACATAAAGGTACTAGGTGCATTTGTGAGCCCAAATGTCATCACCATCCACTCATATAAGCCCTCATTTGTTTTAAAGGTTGTTTTCCACTCATCACCAGGTCTGATTTTGATATGATGATAGCTTGATTTCAAATCAAACCTTGAAAAATAGCATGATCCTCCAAGGTAGTCCATTAGGTCTTCAATCCTAGGCATAGGAAACTGGTACCTAATTGTGATCTTGTTGATGGCCCTAGAATTGGTGCACATCCCCCATGTTCCATCTTTTTTTGGTGCCAACACAGTAGGTACATCACATGGGCTCAAACTCTTCCTAGTCAACCCCTTATCTAGAAATTCTTGCACTTGTCTTGGTATCTCTTCATTTTGACTAGGAGTCATCTTGTAGCAAGCTTTGTTAGGAAAGGTTACACCAGGGATTAGATCAATTTGATGATTGATATCTCTGATTGGAGGCAAGTTATCAGGCATGTATTTTTCCACAACTCCCTTAACTCTATCCATCATGACTTTTACTTCACTAGGAATCTCCTTCTTTTCACCATTTCCCTATGTAGATTCATCCCTTGGGTGCAAAACTAAAGCATAACCTTGGGTCCCCACTTGCTTGAGGATCTCTGAAAAACTCCTTACCAATAAGCAACATGACATTTGGGCTAACAATCTTCTCTTCCCCTTGATCAGGCAAAGGATCCATCCTAAATTGTCTACCATTCTTGGTAATGATGTACACATTCTTCTCCCTGTCATGTTGTGCTTTGACACCATACTGCCAAGGGCGGCGTAAAAATAGGTGACAAGCATCCATAGGTAGGATGTCACACAAGATCCTATCCTTATAATCCCCCATTTCAAAATCTACCCAAATTTGTTCATCTACTACTACACGCTACCTCTTGTTAAGCCAAGACACCCTAGAAGGACTCACATGTGGTAACCTTTTCAATTTTAATTTCTCTACCATTTCCAAAGAAATAATATTCTTTGTGGATCAAGAATCAACAATTACCTTACAAACCTTATTATGATACTTTCAAGTGGTCTTGAAGAGTGACTTCCTTTGTGGGGGCTCCTTCTATTGGGGTACCTTCAATAATTTCCTCCTTAGCATGAGACTATCTCCACTCAAGGTAGGACCTTCATTTCCCATGGGAGAATTGACACTTTGACTATCATCCTCTTGCATAAGTTGGTTCCTTCTTTATGTTCCATGTGAACTAGAAGCTTTCTCAAGGCATCTACTCATGGTATGGCCTACTTGGTTGTAATTGTAGCACTTGCCAATGAAAACACTAGGACCTTTGCCTTGACTTCCCTATCTACCCCTACCAAAGGGTTTCCTTCCTCCTCTAAAGCCTCCATTTTTATTATTGGATTCTCCATTGGGCTCTTGTTGACTAGAATCACCATTTTTTTGAGGAGTTTTCCTTCCTCCATAGACACCTCTACCTCTGAAATTTTTGCCTCCCCTTCCTCTATTGTTTTTCTCTCCTCTCCTCCTTATCTTATCTTCCACTCTCAATGCCAATTGAAAACACTTGTGTATAGTGTCTGAAGCCAAGATGCTTATCTCATCTTGAATGTTTTTCCTAAGCCCATTCAAGTATCTAGCCACCTTCTTCGCCTCCTCTTCATGCTTCCTTGATCTCAGAATTGGTTTGTGGGATTCTTCAGTATATGCACTCACATCTAACTCTCTCTATTTGAGATTTTACAGCTTCTTGTACATCTGCACCTCATAATATTTTGGTAGGAATTGGCCCTTGATTTTGTTCCTCATCATCTCCCAGGAGGATATCTTCTTCTTCCCTTTATTCACCCTTTCTTCTTGTGATATCATCCACCACAACAAGGCAGACCCCTTGAGTCTAGATTTAGCCAAACTCACTCTCTTCTCCTCAAGAATTTCTTTGTACTCAAAGTGGTTTTTTAGTGCTTCTATCCATTCAATCACCTCTTCTCCATCCATGCTACCACCATAGGTAGGAAAACTCTCTACATTGTCTCTATTTATTGACTTCAAAGAATCCAAGAACATATTTTGATCAGGTTCCATATTCTAAACCTCTTTGGCAATAGGCTCCTGCTCCTCATTATCATCATCCCATGCTTTGTCCTTTCCCTTAGATTGTCCAGCCTCTTTGAGTTTCTCAACAAGCAACTCCTCTACCATCTTCTTGATGGCCTCTTGGTTCATTGCCTTATGAGGCATTGTGTTAGCCTCTTCTCCAAATTTTGTGTTTGACATACACTACTTCACCCCAAGTTTTGACTCTGATACCAATATGATGCAGAGGATTTTGTGTTGCAACACACTTGATTGGTTTCTCTCTTCTAGGGTCTTCACTAAGCACCATCCAATGGTGTAGTGTCTTCAGCCTTCCCAAGGCTTGGTATCCTTCTGAAGGATATCACCCAATAAGACAACTCACAATTAACAAGGAGTCTTCTACTCCTACTAACTCACCCCTCCAACCAAGAACACATAACAACCCCAAACCCTTAGTAAATAGGATCTTTTTTCTCAAATGGTGAAGTGTGACATTTTTGGATGAAATATCGTGTGAGACAAGGCATTTGCACTGACTTGGACCTCTTGATCAGGTTCTACAAGACCCCCAATGTCATTTAGCCTTAGAGACCTAGTATTTTATGAGATAAATGTTCACTCCATCCCAAGGTTTAGGGAGGTCAATTGTTCTATATCCATTTTGAACCCTTCCACCTTATCTTCTCCCTAAAGAAAATTATTCATCATAGTTCTATTTTATACTTTCTCATCCATTTGAATTTTATCATCTCCATCTTCAAGTTAGAGCTCAAACCTATATTTTTCTTTCTAATCACAAGTTTAGATTTTCACACTCTCTATATGACTTTTTCATTGATTTTGGTAAATTTCTCTTAAATATGAATTGAACAACATGAAAAGTTTACCTTAAAAAAAAATTCCAATTATTTTAAAAATATAATAAATAAATAATTTAAATTTTAAAAATAATAATATAATTTCTACATATACTATGTTGAATTTCTTAATGGACATGCTAACTGAAAAAACATCCATAACTTTTAAATTTTATACAATTTTTAAATCTAAAAATGCATAACACTCTACCCTTAGTTACATATATTTCAAAAAAATAATTTTATATTTCTTTACCAAGTGAAGTTGGCTAGAAAATAATTTTTAATATTTTAAAAAAATCATGACTACTAATTTACTCAGAAAATATGTTCACAAAAATATGTGTCAGCTCTACTTGTCTAATATTTAATTACATTTAAATATTTAAAAAAGTTATTTTTTTCTCATACCTTAGTTGCCTAGAAGGATCCATATACTTCCAAAATTTTAGCAATGCCTAGTTGAAATATTCCAAAAATAAAATTGTTATATTAAATCCTTTAAAAAAAGAGTAGTTCATTAACTAAACTCATTTTTTATTAATTTCATTCTTACATAGGTTTTACATTGTGTAGATAGCTCATTCATATTGTCACATGAAATTTCTTAAGAATATTATTTTATCATTCTTATTGCCACTTAGGAGTATTACCTAGTCCATGATGGTCTTGCACTCACAATGTCACTTATTCTTTAATCTTCTCATTTGACTTGACTTGGATATATAGAATATGACTGTAATCTTGAATTGTACTATAGGCTTGGCACAAAGTTTCTAACATTAATTTGGTATGACTACTACACTTGATTTGCACTAAAAGTTTCTAGATTAAACTTGACTTGATTTGATTTCTTTCCATCATTAATATATTTGTACAATAAAAAATGATAGGAAAAATATTACATTTTATAACACTCCTTTAAATATTGACTAATTTCAAAGTAAACTCTAATTCCAATTCTATTTTAATGATTATTATTGTAGGGATGTGAAAGAAGACTAAGGGTTGCAATTTATATTTCCAACACCCTCTAAAATATTATATCAGGGTTGTTAGTACAATTCTCTCTAAGACTTGCAAATGTGTTTTCCTGTTTATTTTTCTCATTTTTCATTACATATTTTGATTTCAACATCAAATCTATCATCGAGATGCTCAAATTAATCATTTTTGTTATATTTGGTAATTATAAATATATTTTTCCACAAATATTAGATTTTCATTTTTAAAGGACTGATACCATTATCTTTTGATCCTATCGTACTTGAAATATATTATTACATGTACTCGAGTTGCTAGCTAAAAAAATTGGACCTTTCTCTTGTGTTATACACTATAATTGATAAAGTTATGACATAGAGTTTTTGATAAAGATAAACGGGTTTTACATGCACCCAAAACCAAAAGTTTTATAGAATCTGGTCATCAGCCAACCAAACAAAAACCAATAGCAAATCAGGGGAGCACCCTAAAACAAACAGGAAAGCAAAAAGAGACTCAGACAACAAAACATAAACACTCAATTAAGAGAGTGCACTAGCTCCTTGTTCTTCTAGATGGTAATCTTGTTGATTTCCTCCAATTCCTCCATAATGAACCTGGAGGTGCCCTTATTACTTCTCTTGCTTTTGGTCCTAGAACTAGGGCCTATGGTTTTGTTGCCAGCAATAGCAATGTCTTCACCTCCATGATCTTTCTCAAGATCACTGTGAATGGATCCGTATTTTGCAACCATGACATTGATCTTTTTGAGCCCCTCCATACTATTATTCAAGGCCTCCTTTCTTATGTCGACCAGGTTCTTGAGGTTTTTCTTTATCTCCACCATAGACTATTCTACCTTTTCAATTCTTTATTCATGGTTGCATTTCATAACCTCAACATCTTGGGAGAGCTTCTGGGTCATGATCATGAGCTTCTCAGATTTGCTAGGCTCAGGCGTAGTAGTGAAGATATCTATTATTTTCTTAATCCCCTGTTTGAGGGTATCAATTTCCTTCTCCACCCACTTCTGGCAACTCTCCTAGCTTCTAGTCGCTTCCATCACTGGGTTCATCAGACTACTATTCCTCTATAACCCATTGTCCTCTTATTTAGGAAGAGTTCCTTGTTTTTCCTGCAGGACATTAAGCAGAATGTCCAGTTTAATTCCCTAGTCTAGGGTCTTGTGATCATAGTCCTTAACCGCAAGCTTCCTCTTTTTAGAAGAAGACTCAAAAATCAGCTTTCTGGTTGATTTATATTTATTGGCCGCCCATCTGGGGGGATTCTTGCTGGTTCCAGGGGTGACCAATAGTTCACCTTGTTCAATCGGCTTATAATCAGGGTCATCAAAAGGTTTGGCACTCCCACTATCCTCCATTTCCATATCCGAATCAGAGACTTCCTAAATATTATATGTGGGATTTGGCCTTTCTCAGAGAGAGAGGGCACAACTTCATGGGTCTTAGTGTACTCCATAATAAGCACAATAAGCCCTTCATGGAGGACTGGATTATTTGGATTCTCAACATGTTTTTCAAGACTATTCTACAAAGAAGAGGCTAGATAGAAAGGAATAGAAATGACTTTGCCATGCCTAAAGTGATTCAAAATGGTAAAATGGTAAGAAAAGATACTGGCATATCTTCCATCAAGCGTAATGTACCTCATGATGAGCTTGGCCATATCCACCCAGGGAGCCATAAGATCTTTCCATTTGTAGCCACCATAAGCCATTTTATTGACTCTTGAATGCTCCTTATCTTTGTTGAAGAAATTTGCCATGTCTTCCTCCCTAATTTTCATGTCTCTATAGAACCTTCTACCATTCATTGCCAGACCCGTAGCCATAGCCACCAGGGTTTCATCCAGCTAGAATTCAGTACCATAATCCCTCAGAACCCCTTTTTTCCACCTAGTAACAAACATTTCCGTGAGCAGAGGAGAAGGTCCATGGAGTCTTTCCAAGAAGGGGACAATTCCCCCATCAACGATTTCCTACCAAACCTCCTTATTTTTCTTCCATTTCTCAAAAGTGGACAGCTCTTGCCTATTCTTGTCCCTGCCGATAATGATCCGGGTCACCAAACAAAAGAAGGGAATGTGCCACACTAGAGAAGTCTCCGAAGAGTAGTAGGAAATGGGCCACACAGTCTCCAACTAGTAGCAGGGTATGGGCCACACAATAAGACATAAAATCCAAGCACAAGGGTAGTCACTAGATCTTCGAATAGGGAAATCAAAAAACAGTCATTTCCCCAACAAATTAATCAAATCATGATTAAAATTCATTAATTACCGCAAGTGGGAGGAATCATCACAAGCCAGATCACACAAGTTTTTTGGGAAAGAGTCCCTATGGCTCCACCATTTAGCCGCCACATAGCCCACTGCCATATTGGCTAGTAAATCCACTACCTTACTTCCTTCATGAAAGATGTGCAAAATTTTGAAATCATCTAACCCTTCTATCATATCCCGATAGTCTTTGATAAGGTTGGCAACAGTCCTTGATCATGTTGGCAATAGTCTAGCTAGGATCTGTACGCCCATTCAAGCAATTAAAGTTATGGCATAGAGTTATTTCTTGGACTCAAGATATTATTGCTAGGAAATTAATAAACTTACCATTCTTCCAATTAAACTATTTAACTCCAACCTACTATTTACTATTGTGTTGCATTTTCTTCTCCATGTCATGAAAAACCTTATAAATATATTCATTCTTCATTTCTTTTGACAATATTTTTTATCATTTTCAATCTTTTCCTTAGACATGTTTAAATTATAAATCTTTAAAAATAATATCTCACTATTAAAATGAATAGTATCCTTATGAGGTTTTTTTATATATTCATCATTTTCATAGTCACCCACACCCTCAATCTCATATAAACATTTTATATAATTTCAACATACATCTTCTTTTTGTACCCATAACTATAATGCTCAAATTTTTTACAACACTAAACACTAAAGATGATATTTATCATTCAATATTGATGTTCATATTTATGGTTTGCAACCTTCTTTATTCATTTTCTCTATTGTGATTTTGATTGCTCATTTTATTTCTTTCTTCACAATGATTTTTACTTCTTCCTATGTTTAAATAAAATCTTCAGTCTCCTATCATATTGCATACCACACAATGTGACCACATTAATTCATCCATACATATCGTAAAAAATCATTTAATTCTTCACTAGGAATTACAATAGGTCCATACCATCCATGATATTCTTAAAAAAATTCTCCACATTTTTTTGTTATTCTATAATTATATTCAAGTATTCATAAGGGTGATAGCCGAAATTGATCTAACCTTTTAAATTGATTCACTAGAAAGTGATATATACATTATAAATTTTAAATTCATGTAAACTAACTAAACACAACTTATTTAGTTCATATTATTGATATATTTTTAAAAAAATTTAAAAATATGAATGTTATTTTTTTGTAAAA
>NW_026730407.1:0-14023 GCF_030272615.1 Cryptomeria japonica
TAGCCGTCCCTTTCTAGGGATGCCTCAGGTTGTGTGCCACTCTTTGTCAGTGCTTTTGGTGTGGTTTTCTGCTCCTCTTTTGGTCGCCTAGATCATATCTCTCGTTTTCCTGTGTTCGCATGCGATTCGGAGCTGTTTGGAGGAATTGATGAGCTTTTTAGTGTTGATGGACTCTCGCTGGAGTGCTGGTATATTTATATCAGATTTGTCTAATTGTGTTTTATCTTGTAATTCTCTGAGTTTTCAGTGTTTTGTTCATTGATACTTCATTGTACTCATCATTGTAATTGTTGGTTAGAAGTACTAAGTACTAACCTCTATCATATCTAAAGAACTTCATTGTAACTCCCACTGCATAAGTGGAAAAGGCTGGCTTGGCCGCCTTCAGTTTTTGTAATTTCGTTTGTAGTTCACTCCTCGCGTTGCATAAGCGGTCGAGTGATTTTTGTTTGTAATTGTCCTCCTACTACATAAGCGGTTGAGTTGAGTTCGTTTAATGATAAGTCCTCCCGCTGAAATATCGCGGTAGAGTGATTTGTGTTTGTTTCCTTGGCTGGTTTACCGCCAAGTTTCCTTGTTTTTACCCACTGGAAAGTGGAAGGGGCTGGTTTGCCGCCCAATATTGTAATCAGTTTTTCAGTGTTGCATCTAATGATCCCCTATCACCGTATGCTCTCAACCTCTTAGTCTGGGCTCTCGGTGATCAAAAGGTGTAGGGTTCCTTTCAGTTGGTTTGGATCGTATTATTCTAACCGTAATGGGTGATTGGTGTGTTTGTAAAGCTGTTAAAAAACAAACAAACAAAATTGTTGGGGATCTTGCAGGTTCTTTTGGCATCACTTCATGTACTTTTTCAGATGGTTAATGTCAATGGCTGTCTAATGTCTTCAGAATTTCTAAGTAATGTATGCTAAGAGCTTGGTCATTAGTGAAGTTATTGTATGAGCTTATTGATCATTATCATTTGAATAAAAAGGAGAAATAAGGCTGCATCTTAATTGTATGTTGTCTAAAGGTTACTTGGCAATTGTTTGATGAAATGTCAGCTAATTGAAGATATATGTTTGTGTCCAATGAATGTAATGACATCATGAATTGGTTGCATAATCATCTAGGCAGTTATTCTATCTATTAGAAGTTGTTTGTTAGTCATCCATTGATCTTAAACAATTCTCAAAACTCCGAGACAACAAAACAGCATAACACACAAATTACACAAACCGCATAACACGCAGTTTGACAGCTATCTGTTAGCAAATATTCCTTGTATATTCAGTCTATCTACTGCAGGGGATATTTCAACAGAGCAGTAATTTTGGGCTATAGATAATTGTATTTGTCTCGATTTGCATAGCAGTTGTTTTAGTTTGTAGATAATTGAGTTTGTCTCGATCTATAGACATGGTGAGTGGTACCTATGGATCATTGAGTTTGTCTCGGTTCATAGTTTTGTAGATGTGTTACTGTGGATGATAGAATTTGTCTCTTCACAAGAGGAGTGGTATGCTTGTGGATTATTAGGATATTTGCCTAGATAGAAAAGTTTAGGTTGATACTGTTGCAGAGTTAGAACATTTGCCTACATGAGGAGTTTGGGTTAATGTGATGCAAAGTTGGATAATTAGGCCATTTGCCTAGACTAGGAAGTTTAGGTTAATGTTGATGCAAATGTTTTCCTAGTTTCTTTTTTCATAATGTAAACCTTAAGAAAGGGTCAGGAGTTGTTAGGAAATAAGGTTTACATTTAATAAATTTAGGTTAGTTAGTTGGTTAGGAAGTTCATTCCCATAAGTTGGTTTTGCACGGAAAACAAAGGCTTTATAAAGCCATTTGAAAAGCAATGTAAGATGAATCTTTTAAATATCAATTTCAGTTTATTACATTTAATAAATTAAGTTAGGTTAGTTAGCTGGTTAGGAAGTTCATTCCCATAAGTTAGTTTTGCATGGAAAATAAAGGCCTTATAAAGCCATTTGAAAAGCAATGTAAGATGAATCTTTTGAATATCAATTTCAGTTTACTGTTTTTTTTGGGCAATGGTAGGATCTTTAGTTGCAATATGCTCACCATTCCAACACATGTACTCATTTAATACAATCATTCTAGATGCATAAGATTATAAGCCTAATATCTAAACCCTTTGTGCAACTACTGCACTATCTCCCTTTTTCCTTAACTAGAATTTGAGGATTGTTCGCATTCCATGGTATTTCCC
Source organism: Cryptomeria japonica (assembly GCF_030272615.1). NCBI lineage: Eukaryota > Viridiplantae > Streptophyta > Pinopsida > Cupressales > Cupressaceae > Cryptomeria > Cryptomeria japonica. Next base: position 2,216 of record NW_026730407.1, read on the forward strand.
TTTTGCGTTAACAAAATCTACTTAGTCATCTCCACCAGGTCAGTCTAAGTTGAAATTCCACCTGCACATTAGCATTTAATAATTATGGCATATATTACACAATGGGCTAGAATCACCTTGCAAAAGACCACATTGTTATTATCATGTTAATCATAGATAAAGGAGGTCGAAATTATATAACTGATGGTCTCATTCCCATCCTTGAATTTCTTTTGTGTTGGCAGCCAACCAAAGGAAGAAAGTCTGTTATTCTACCGTTCCACCCTCATAGTGAATGCCCAACTCAAGAATGAGTAACTTGAACTGGTAATTGAGTGTTGCTATGAGTTAGCAACTCTCAACCAATCCAAAGTTCTCCCTATCTACTTCCTCCTATAATATCTTGACATCTAAACCTCTCTCTATGCATTCTTGGAAGAATTCTTCATGGTAAGTTTACTGTCTTAGACTTTAGCTCTCCCCTTCTAGCAACTTAACATTTGGCTAATGATCTAAAATGGCAATCCTACATTACCTTTGGCACTCATGGCTTTATAGCATACTTCCTCTAATTCTCATGGACATGTTCTTTGTTTCCATTGGCTCTTTTCTCCAACAATTTTTACATCTTGGAACTAATCTGCTTGTTCTGTATTACCATCATTCTTGGATTCCTCGGACTTGGAAACCTTAATTCCTTTGAGGAACTTTTCTTAAATTGTCTGATCTTCATTGGGTTTTTTCTAAATCGCTCTTGGATTCACTGTGCAACATTTGACACTCCACTGATTTCTTGACCATATGGATTTTTTGTTGACTCACTCTCTATTCCTCCACCTATTTTCTTGGATTTTATTGTTTGGGTCACGCTTATACCTCTAGGTGATTTTCTCGTAATCCCCTTGTCTCAATTTTGGTGTTTTATGTGATATGGTATCCTTTGAAATAATTTCCTTTCGTGGCTTTGATTGCACCATCCAATGTGCCATCAATTGATTGTCTTGCCTTTCACTTGATTGGTATGCAAGCGTCCTGCCACCTTGGTTAACCCACTCAAATCTAGGCGCTTCACTTCGACTATGCTTGGCACCCTGGTGTACCTGTCACCCTTACACATAGTTACAAGACTCGCAGAGTCTTGGCAAGACTCGGCAAGTCCCGAGGCGGGTCACCTCTTCCGAGGCCAGGCGACCCTGGACTCGGGCTCGATCAAGTCTGGTTGGGTCTTGGCAAACTCGGCCGAGTCTGGCCGGGTATTGGCAGACTCGCTGAGTCCCGAGCCCTGGACTCTGCCGCCCAACAAGTAAAAAAAGGGCAAAAAAAAAAAAAAAAGTCAGTGAAGTCTCCATTAGAGACAAATTTCAAGGACGTGAGGAGTGATAAAGCCAACGCAAACCTTGGAGTTTGATGGATATTTTCCAAATATTATTTTCTGAGCATTAGATATCAGCGCTTGGACTCCGTAAGGGGCGCTACCCCCAAACCCTCGTTGAATAATTTGGGGGCAAATTGCGCTGATAAAAGGGGAGAAAATTTAACCTTCGAGATTGATTAGGATCCATATACCAACATTGGTCAATATTTATATCAAACTCAGATTTATGAGATTCTCTATTAAAGTTATTTCTAAAAATCTGTCTAGTAATAGTTGTTCATTTATTATGATTTAGTTGCTATTTAGTGTGCAAATATCTTTGTTTAGTTGAATAAGATTGAATGCAAATATGTTGGAAGACACAGCTGATAAGGTGCACCATGTTGTATACTCCGAGTTCTTATAAAATGTCAAGCTGGTTACAAACCAAGTCTGCTCTGCAAATATTATTTTCTGAGCATTAGACATTTTGCAAATGTTTTTTATAATTGTTCGGAATATATTACAAGGACTTGGGGTAAAATCAATAAGGGTATCTCACAGTGGTATTGTCATGTCCCCTTTCTAGAGTGGACATCAGAGACGGAGGAGTTGGCCTATCATTGGAGTCTCGTAGGCTAGCAGAGGTTGATTGGGACTCATTCAGTGCATATAGTGACTAGATTTTGGCTTTACAGGTAGTTTGGAGCCAGTTCCTAGATTTTAGGGGATATCCCTAAATTTTAGGAGGTCGTGACAGTTGCCAGTCGTGAGGTTATTCATGACCTTTCAGATGGTTTCAGTTTCAGGAGATTTGGGTGTGTTTCCTAGTTTCTAGGAGCATCCCTAGATTTTAGGGATGAGACTGCAAGTTGATCCATGATTTCCGACATCAGTCACAGACAGGTGACAGGTTCAATTTCAGGCTTTTGGTGTGTTTCGAGCTTTCTGTAGCTATTTGGGTTATATTTTTAATATATTTAAATATTTCCTAAGTTAGCGTTTTAATATTTTAAATAAGGCTATGTCTATAGCCATTTCGGAGTAATAAGGGGTTTTTGGCTTCATCTGGATTCGTATGCCCATGTGTTATAGCTCGTTGGAAAGGTCTTGAACTTTTCTAAATGATTTTCACTTGCCAGGGTCCTTTTGGCGCTTGGAGTTATTTTATATTGAAAAAGTGGTGTTTTTTCTATACTTGGGCGCCCAATATTGGGAAATATGACTTTATATTAAAGCGCACTTTTCATATATCTTTAGGGTTCGATTTGGAAGGAAAGAGATATAAGGAGAAGGAAACCTAATTTCTCATAATCTTTTACATATTGAAAACTTGTTTGGTGCGATATTGCTCTGGTAGAGCAATTCTTCAATCTGGGACGCAAACCCCATGATTGGTATTGGCTGGGATGTAGCCCTCAGCTATTGATTGGCAGTGGATTCTTTTGGCATTGGCATTATTGGTCAGAGCGTAAGCGCTATTCCTTGTGGAGATTCAGATTGCTTGGTGAGGGTTTCAGCAGGGTGGTTGAATTTCCCAGCTGGGGCGTGATTGTTTCAGCTTGATGCCACCATTACAGCAGGTACACTTTACGCTGGAAGTGGTGAAGACTTTCATTCAGCCATAGCTGGTGTTCTTGGTTTGTGTTCATCATCTACCCTTTAGTTGGCACCATTATTGGATGTAAGCACATCCCCAATGCGTAGGGAATAATCTGGATATTATAAATCAGAAATCTGCCTGGTACAATTTGTATCAATTCTGATTTAATTGAATGTTCTTACTTGTTTCAGCTTCCTTCCTTATTTGCTGTTCTTTATTCATTACTTGCTTATATATTCAAAAAAATACAAAAAGATACTAAACATTCTACAACTTCTCTCTATTCTGTAAGACCATCAGCAAAATCATAGGAAAATATAGTTTATTATTTTAAAAATTACAGCAGATCAGCAAGGGGATCCATTAGGGATCTTTCAGGTATCAGAGATTTGACCTTGCCAACCTGTCGGGTTAAGAGTTGCAGTTGTTAGACAAAGATGAAGTCCAAATAGAATCACATTGAGGAATTCAATATAGAGTTTATAAAGTGTTTGCAGGTGTTCCACAAATATCGGGAAGATCTTATGAATTAGATTCATTAGATTTCCACAGTCCATGTTGTTGATTTGAATTGATACTTATGTGATCAATGTAAACTTGTGTATGTGCTTCTATTTGATGAGATTATTGTGTCTTTAATGTTATTTATTAAAGGATGCATGAAACAGGTTTTAAATCCTCAAAAAAATTTGAATTTCTTGGGTTTTTCAATTTGCCGAGTCTTTGCGGAGTTTGGGCGCCGAGTCCAAGTCCGAGTCAAAAATCATCTTGTCAAGTCCGAGCCGAGTTCGAGTCTTGTAACTATGCTCTTACATGAACCAAACAGCTCACAACATCATGTGTAATATGATTCTATATGATATCGGTCTAGCTCAGTTGATCTCTCAGGTCATTACTTGCTCATCTGGTTCTCACCTATGACATATTACTAGGCATCAACATCCAAATTTCAAGTCATTAAGATTGATAGTATGCAAACAGAGGCATATCTTAAACCACATGCTTAATTTATTTTTTTATAACGATGTCACCAAGAGTCCTTGTTCAGCAAAATGATTTGGGTTTTGAATCTAAACCCACATCCTGAAGGTTCCAGTGATGGGTCGCTAGACTTTCTTTGTTGCTTTTTTATTGTTGGCTGCCTCAACACCACTATTCGTACCTTTGTTGCTCCTCTTGTCAGTTTCAGTCATGATGATGCTAAATATCTGCTTTCTATTGTTCATTCATCTTTTTTCTTCATGTCTTTCAATTTTACATAGTGATGTACCAAATATTGGGCAGGTTGACAGTCAATCCCTCTGCAGGTTCGCTAAAGCTGAAATTGTCTTTGACCTTTGCTGATGCCATTTGCAGTTCTTTGGCTTCTAGTATTATGTGTTGTCTATGTTAATTTTATGGTCAGATTAGGAGAAAGCAGATAGAAGATAATTCAATCAAATTTGCACAGGATATACCCTGGGAAAATCCTCCAACATGAGGGAGAAAAACCCAGCAACAAGTATCTAATATTATATATGTCAAATAGTAAGATGTGTCTACAATCTGAATTGCTTCACTACCTGAAGCTAGATAAGTACACTTGATAATACACAGTCTGATCTGAATGTGCAGACTGCTGTGTGTATGAATCGATAATCTCAGGATGATCCATGGACTGCTGTAGAGGATATAGAACTGCTGATGGAGATATTCGATCTGCCTTAGGAGTACGATCTGCTGAGTGTATTCATTTCAAAGTGAGGAGAGTTGATCTCCTTTTATATCCTAGTGGAGGTGACCCTTCACCAAGGGTTGGCTCCCTTCAAACCAATGCCACCTTTCATTAACCCTACGGTGACCTTTAATAAGGGTGGCGGACTTTCCCAAAAGTCGCCCCCCCTTAATTATTATATTTATTTACAAAAAAATGAAGTCGCACATCCATAATAGTCGGCCAACCCCAAATGTGCAAAGCCGAAGGCTAGTTGCACATTTGGTGGAATCGGCCCAAGGATACTCCTGTAGATACATACGTCAACTGTCTAACAGTAACATTCCATATGATGTCCTCTGCTAGGCTGTCTTATATTTCTTGATGGTATGATTCCAAGCTAAATTCTTCAAAAGACTCTCATTTGGCCATCCTTCAACTCTTTATCAGACATGTCTCTTGTACATCATCTTCACTTTTCAGGGATTGTATAGGCAATGCTGCTAGAAATATAGGTTGCTTAGCATAAATGTACAATAAAACCAATAACATAGATGTAGCATACAGACAAATATAAACAGCAATGCAATACTGAATACACATAACAGAGAAGCACAACTCAAAAGTGACATTGATTGTCTTATATAAATAGCAAAGCACATCATGATATAGGCCAGGGAGAATGTACCCACAAGAGATCCTACCTTGAGTCTAGGCCACAACCATATATGCACTCAAGGCCAATTGTTGTGGCTCTATTCTGTACGTTATCATAACTTAAACTTAGCTATATTACTTTTCTTTATTCTAATATAATCATTATTCAATCTTTGTGGCTGACCTGATACAAAATGTATAGCCACAACATACGACAATATTAAATGCCTAACAGGTAGGCTAGCTAGTCTGTCCACGTCAATGATGACGCCCCATGCTATTTTGTTTAATGGTTTAGCAAAGTCCAGCTTGACTATTAACGGATGTGATCCAAGTGTCTTTCGTGCATTCTAAAGATTCCAAATTGAGAGGATATTATCCAAAAATTAAAATATATCTTTCTTGAAGAAATCGATTTGTTTTTGCTTGTCAAGTTTTTGAGAAGAATTTGAATCCTAAGAACAATGGCTTTAGCTATTTTGTATAATCTTAAAGGAAACATTGAGGAGATGCATGACCATCTGGCAATCTGATCTCTCTTATCATCTTTGGTAATTAATTTATTCAACCATTTATAAGCATATTGAGGCAAACTGTTGGTCTTCTTCTAGGTTTGACTGGAATAATATATTCCAAGAACATAGTACATTATTTTAAAGAATTCACAAGGAAAGCCATTCAGGCTGGGGTATTTTCTTCTAGTTACTTAAGAAAGTTCTCTAGCTCATAAATTGTAGAGTCTTCTCTAGCTACTCCTTAACAATATGAGTAACATTCCGAGGACTACACTTTTGAGAAATAGTTTTTTATATAATTTCTAGAATAGGATTGTATCAAAGAAATTGTTGATTAATACTCAAAAAAAATCTGAAATAAATAAATAATGTTGTGTTTTGTATTTTGCAGGGAGTATCTTATGCAGATGCAGAATATAAGTATTCTTGTTTACCAAATTTGAGTCCAGCAGTATCAAAAGAGAAATGCATGTTTTGCCAGGTTATGGAATTTAAGATGAACCTGATAGGTTCATTCTATGGCTATTCAGCGACCTTATTGTTTGTGGGCCACTATGAGTGGTGTACTACAATCCCTCTAAATCAAAATCTAAATTTCAATCTCTTGTAAGCTTTAGCTTGATAGTGGAAAGGGTGCTTTCTTTAGTGTTGTCTAGGAATAGTTACACAGGGTCCATGCTATTTTGTGTTACATGAGAAATCCCTTGTGGTAGTGGACAATTGCATTATGTCATCAGCGTTCACAGCTAATCCCATGGCACATTCAACTTGTGTTTTAGGTCATGAGAATTCCTTAAAAGCAACAACTCAGGAGATTAGAGGTACAGTCAAGAAACCCACATTTTCTTGTGTTCATATGCATGGATTTGTAATATAGCAGTTGACCATTACTGTCTGACTAACATTTTTGTTTCTATTGCCTGGGTTTCTTGGTAGTAAATATGAGCATGATAAGAGAGGCTGCTCATGCTGGCCAAGGGATTCAACCTTTAACACACAGAGAAGGTGCTCGTATAGGATTTCTTGGGAGAAAATTATGGTGCAGATCTAGTTCATCAACAGAAAAGAGTATTCAGCTTCCAGAGGGAAATTTGGTTGCACATAAGTATGGTAAAAAATCCGTCCAACCTGAGCATCATATTAATATTGATGAGCTGTTAAAGTCTTTAAAAGGTGTGTGCAGTGAAGAAGAACTATATCAATTGATGGCAGATTGGAAAGGGAAGTTGTCTTTGAGGCTAATGGTGTTGGTACTGAATCGAGAAAGAGACTGGCAGCGAGCACTTGCATTACATGATTGGATGATTGAGAAGGGGAATTACAGACCTTCTATCTTTGCCTACAATATAGTTTTAAGAAATATATTGAGAGCAGGGAAATGGAGTCTAGGAGAAGGTCTTGTTGATGAGATGTGTGAGAGACATGTTTCACCTGATAAGTTCACATACTCCACATTGATCAGCAATTTTACTAGGGTAGGTAAGTTTGATTCTGCCTTGAAGTGGTTACAACGGATGGAGCAAGAAGGAATTGCTGCTGATCTCATAACATATAGTACTCTTATTGAGTTAGCTAGAAAGCAGAAGAACTACTTAAAAGCAGTCTCACTTTTCTCGAAATTAAAGGCTGCGAATCTTTGTCCTGATCTAATTCTATACAATACAATGATCAAAGTATTTGGGAAGGCAAAATTGTTCAGAGAAGCTAAGGATCTTATTCAGGAGATGAAGGACCATGAAATTCCCCCAAATACTGAGAGTTACCGCACACTTCTTAATGCTTATGCAGAAAATGAAAAGTTTATTGAAGCAGGGAATGTTTTCTTTGAGATGAAGTCTGCAGAATGTGCTGCAGATCTGACAACTTGCAATATCATGATTAATGTGTTTGGACAGTTGGATATGGTAAATGAGGCAGAAAAAATCTTCCAGAGCATGAAGTCAATGGGCAGCCTTCCTAATATTGTAACTTATAATACCATGCTGAAAGTGTATGGAGAGGCAGAGCTTATTAGAGAAGCAGTTCATTTGTTCCATCTCATGCAGAGAAATGATATAGAGCAGAATATCATCACATATAATACTATGATCAGCATCCATGCAAAAATCCTTGATGACGGGAAGGCTACAAATCTTTTACTGGAGATGCAGAAAAAGGGTATAGAACCAAATACAATAACCTTTTCCACTATAATCTCCCTATATGGAAAGGTTGGGAAACATGAAAAGGCTGCATATATCTTTCAGAAGCTACAGTCATCTGGAGTCCAGATAGATGAAATTCTCTATCAGTGCATGATTGTCGTATATGAGAAGGCAGGCCTAGTGAGCCATGCAAATCGCCTCCTTTTAGAGCTTAAACAGTGTAATGATGTCTCAAGAGAGACAGCTATAACTATCTTAGCAAAGGCTGGTAAAGTGGAAGAAGCAGGCTGGCTTTTTTGCAAAGAATTTGATGCTGGAGAAGTAAAAGATATATCTGTTTTTGAGTTTCTGATTGACCTTTTTGCAAGAAACAAGAACTATTCTAATGCTGTTGATGTGTATGAGAAATTGAGACAGGTTGGGCTTTTGCCAGGTTCAAAAACTGTAGCGATTCTATTAGATGCTTATGGGAAGCTTCAACTTTTCCAAAAAGGAGAGGCCTTGTATGATGAACTGCAAGAAGAGGGTTGCATTTTTGCACAGGAGGTGCATTTTCAAATGATGAACCTCCACGCAGCTAGGGGCAATTTAGAGGCAGCTGTGTCATTGTTTGAAAAATTATTGCTGGATGAGTCTATTGGTAAAAAGGATCTGTATCTGACACTATCCAGCCTTTATAAAAGGTCAAACAGGCTTGATGATGATTTTCGTCTTAGCAAACAAATGGAAATAAAGAAATTGTGATTGTCAATGACAAATTGACATATGCCTTGCATTATAAAGTTTGTTATCAGCAATTTGTGACATTTGTTTTGATTTCTCATGCCGGTATCGTTCAAGTGATGATGTGTAAAATTGATTATTGTATTACATCGTCTAGTAATCTTCTCCTTCACATTCATTTTAATATTTTATGCAGGTATTGTTCAAGCGATGATGGGTAAAATTGATTATTTGTGTTACAGCATTTCTAATTTTCTCATTTCTTATTGTTTCAAATCTAAATGTGATCTCTCATATTTGGGGAATAGAGAAAATAATTGGCTTAGTCCTCAATTATCATTCTTTAATTTGGTTTTAGTAATTTAATCATCAAACAAAAGTCAAATTTGATTACCATCTCATCAAAACCAATTTTGAAAAAGGCACAATATAAAATAGATATAACAATTTAATTTTCTTGTTTATAAGAGAACAATTAGAAGTGTATTTGTTTGTATCAAAATCCTCAATCAAAGCGGCAATTGGCCAAACTGTAAATAGTAATTGGATGGGAGAGAAAATCTTTGTCAAACATAGTTTTGGGGGTACGCCATATGAAAACTGTGGCATAGCTTCGAGTCATTGTTTATTCCAAAAGTGAATTACTTGGTTGGGAAATTCTAAATATTTGGTCATGCTAGGTTAGAAAAGAAGGTTGCCAATTTTTAGAGGACATCTAAAGTTATTTTCTTTTTCCCTAGTCAAATTCTAGAGAGGATCTAGAAGTTATTTTCTTTTTTCCTAGGGTTAGAAGGATGCTTTGAAGTTTGCAAGAATGAAATATGAATAGACTGGTGTGCCCGTTTAATAATGTCATGGTATGAGATGATTTATCGGACTCTTGTTGTAATGTTAATTCTATGGGTTGACATAGCATTCAGTTTTGCAAGTTTTGGTAGTTTTACTTTTTCAGTTTATTTGGGGGCACTTTGATGTTTCATCACTGCCCCATAAATAAGATTGTAAATCTTCATTTGACAATAAGAAAATATTCTAATATGTTATGCTCTTCAATTTTTCATCCTGGCCTTGGTATCATAGCAAGGCTAGGAGCCTTGAGCATCCAAACTGTAAAAGGACCAGTTACAAAGTGGGTGAGTAGCTCAATGTAGAGCACCCGAGCAACAAAAGGGAGGTCCAAAGTTTGAGTCCTAGCTGGTTCATGGAAAACTTAACAATGGTATGTAATGTCCCCATTTTTACACCATCTTGTTCAACAAGTGTTGGCTAGTTTTCAAGGTTTTCTATAGATTTCTTGATGCATTAAGAGGGTTTTAGTGTTCTTAGTGAGCTTAGTCCTCAGTTTTAGTGGGTTTCAAAAGTGGTTGTTATTTATTATAAGTTCTTGCACAACATCGATCTTTCTGGGTTCTTTGGTTCTCGAAGCACATTGCTATTTATAGTATGTGCTCATTCCGGTATTGGGCATCATTCTTCAGCACCAGTAATGTCTCAATATGCTTAGTTTTAGTGTTCAAAATGTTATTAATATTTCAAAGAGGTCCAAAAAATCTAGTTCCATGACATTTCGAAGACGATGATGGGGGAACAATAGGGGATGCATTTTGGGGATGGCAGCCGGAGGGCCATTTTTTGGGGATGGAGAGGGAATGGTATACATACATACATACATACATGTGTGTGTGTGTGTGTGTGTGTGTGTGTGTCTACATATGTGTATGTATGTATGTACATATATAAGAGAGTGAGAGAGAGACAAATTTTGTATTAGTCAATAAATAACAGTATAACAACAATAATACAATATGCCAATGTTAAAATAATGTCAACGATGATTGCAGAACCCTACATGCCAACTACATTTCGAAAATAAATTATTTGTTTGTACTTCTCACACATTACCAAACTATAGCAAATACTCTTTTAATACTATATCAAGAATTTTGAAGTTTGCAACTTTTTTGAACAATGTAATAAAAAATTCAAATCATTGTTGTTATTATTAATTGTTATATAACTTATATCATCAACTGTGAATTTGAATTGTCATATATTTATTAATGTTATACTATAGTTGTTGTTCACTACTGTCATGATTAATCTAATTGTTGTTATAATGTTGCCATGATATATTTAATAGTGTTTTTCTAATTGTTATGAATTGTTTTTTCTTAAAACATTACAAAAAAATGCTTTTTGTAGGGGACACCTAATTGTCCCTAGGATGGCTAGGGGATGTCTGAGATGTCCCCGACCACCTTGGGGACGACTAGACATCCCCTACATGTTTCTTGCCATCTCTAATTTTGGGGACGCATTTTGAGACATTTCTAGTTTTTCTCATATCAGGGGGGATGGCTAGGGGACGTCCTTAATGTTCCCCTATCCCTGAAATGCCTCAGGGGATGGGTATGCGGGTTCAAGGGTGGGGATGCGTCCCCGCAAAAGTGTTTTTTCTAAAAAGCAATTAAAATACAAAAAACACCTCTAAAAATAGCATAAAAAAAAAAAAATTGCTAAAAAAACAAAAAGTGTTTTTTCAAAAAAGCAGAAAACATTTTTTTTTTTTTAATGTAGCCAAAAACAAAAAAAAAGAAATATTATTTTTTTCCTAAAATAGCTCTCAAAAGTTATAAAAAGAGGATTGGGACTCTCATTTGTATTATTAAAAGTTTGCACACTTAATGAAATGTGGTTGTGATGGACAAAGTAAAGTTCTTCTAAGATTCATTATAGATAGAAACCCTCATCAAATCACTAGTTTTGCCAACTCTCCCTACCTGGTTCAGTGTTTTCACACAAGAAACACATTGGTTTTTACACATTTTTTGAAATCGGGGTTTGGAGGAAATGAAAATTTACAAGGTATTTTGATTGCAGATTGTGGGTTTTTTTTTTTGGTGACTAGCAAAGATTTTGGGGTGTTTTTTTAGGTGCTCTTATTGCTGGCCATGCAACTAAGGGTTTCAAACGATGCCTTAGTTGTAGAACCTTCTTTGGCATTAAAAAAGAAGCTAGAAAGGGTTTAGATTTTATGGGTATCTTGCTGGAGGTGTTTCCAGATTTGTTGAATACTCCATTTGTCATTTTGGTGATATTCCACTGAGCTGGAGGTACTCTTACCTATTGGTTATATTTGG
>NW_026730408.1:0-14000 GCF_030272615.1 Cryptomeria japonica
ACCTGTTAAAACATTGGGGATTTGAACACATCCTTGACAGAACATACACTTTATGTTAGATTAAGTGAAATGATTGTACTTTGTGTGTCGTGCTTACATTTTGTATTTCAGAAAATCATCCATCCTACTTAAAAATTCTCTCAACAAAAATCAAAAACATCACAAAGACACCAAAAGGAAAAATCAGGGCAGTTTAGCGCGTAGGAACAACATATTAGCGCGTCAAACAGTTATTTTAGCGCATCTGCAGAACAAAATAGCGCGTACCACAAAAACAGTAGCGTTTCAACTGAAAAGCAAAACAGAAACCAATCTTTTAGCGCATACAAAACATATTCTAGCGCGTGTAAGGAATCTTTTAGCGCATTAACAGAAACATATAGCGCGTGAAAGTCACAGTGTAGCGCGTGATTCTCCAGAAAAACTTCACAGCAAATTTCAAATTAGCCTGTTTTAGCACGTGGAACAAACAGCTTAGCGCGTCGAATTCCTGTTTTAGTGCATTAGCCAAACCAGTCAGTGCGTGGAAAATACAGTCTAGCACGTGCATATTTCACAGTCAACAAAACAAAATTTTCCAGAATCAATATTTTAGCGCGTAACTAGGGGCAGAGTAGCGCGTGGGTAAATAGTTTTAGCGCATTGAGAAAATTTACTAGCGCATTGAACACCTGTTTTAGCGCGTGAGAAAAAGGAGAAAAACAGAGAGTTGGAAAAACCAAAAATTTTGAAAATTTCAAAATATTTTAAAACATAGTTTTTCATCAAAACACGTCTTTTATCAAACCCGAGTGACAAAAACAAGCCATAAAACTATTTCTCAAGTCCAATTTGTGTCAAACAAGTTGTCCAAATCCGAAAACGAATCGAGCAATATAGGACGTCTTTCCTATCATAATCCGGAAACTTTTCATCATCAGTATCAATTCAATCCTTTAAACATCTTACGGATTTTATCTCAAAAACACTTGTCTAGAAATTTTCCAAATTGTCAAATCCAGTTTCCAGAGCGAGAAACTCTTATCCATATCATTTGACACGCTTTATCATGAAGGGGCAGCTAAACCTTCATCCTGATAAAGTAAAATTTGAAATTTTCAAAACAAGAATCAACTAAATCCAAACAACTCAAAGGAAATTATTGATCACTCATGCATGACTAATCCCCTCATTCTGAGAAGAAAGAACCTCTATCGCAACATCACGTTGAAGAAACAACAACCGAGCTTTTCCAAATTCATCAAGAGAAATAAATTTTTATACATCAATCGTCAACTCTTCAAATCCCATCGGGTATTTCTTCATCACGTCAAACGTTATATCCAAAACAAATCCAGCGAATTTGACAAAGAACCCCTGAAAACAAGAGCATACTGTCAAAAGTCTTCTTTTAATCAAAAGATAAACCGCGGAGGAAAGATCAATCCAGCATTCCTGCCCGACGAGTGCATTACATATAACACATCTAGATCAGAACCACCAACGCCAGAGCAAAACATCAACGAGGACTTTGTTCCTTTCATCACTGAAAGTTTCTATTGAAATGCCTGTCACTCACTCTCAACGAAACAAACAAAGCGAGACACCCGCGGAATCAAGTATGAATCGCAGATTATCAAATCCTTTTGAAGTTCCATCCTCAGAAGATCCTGAAATTACTGACGCAATTCTTCAGGAATGCCAAGAAAATCCTTCATTCCAAAAACTCATTGAAAAACTCATGGAAAATGATAAAGAAAAATATCTACTCATACTTACAAGCAAAGGTGTCAAACTTCCTGAAGATTTCGACGCAAACGTCTTTCAAACAGGATCTCAACAATACACATATCAAGAACAACAAAGGGAAGAAGAGACTCGCATACCTGAACAACATATTCCAGAACAACATATACCAGAAATGCGAGTACCTGTAGTTGAAACCCCAGAACAACGCATACCATTTACTGCACCTTTTCAGTTGAGAACAAATACGAGGGAAGAACTCTTCCCTTGGCAAGATAATGCGCCTTTGGTTGCTCTTACTCAACAAATGCAAATGTTGCAAAGACAAATACACGATATGCAACAAGGGACAACAGTGCGGTATTCTATAAATGAAATCTGTCCTTATCCATTTGACAGAAGCTTAAACATGATACCTTTTCCTCCAAACTCAGATATTCCCAAATTTGATAAATATGATGGGAAAGGTGATCCTCAAGATCATGTTCGAGAATTTTGTACTATGAGTCTTGAATTTGCTCATAATGATACGTATCTGATGAGGTTATTCCCAAGAATCCTGGGAGGACAAACAATGGAATGGTTATCCAAGATTACACCACCTGTTAGATCATTTGACGAATTGGTTAACAAGTTCATCACCCATTATTCTTACAACATCCAACATGCCATAACCATGCTAGATATCTGCAACACCAAACAAAAGAACAATGAAACATTCATGTTATTCCTTCAACATTGGCGACGCATGGTATCAAGATATCCTCGAGATATTCCTGAAAAGGAGAAAATGGAAATCTTCATTGATAACTTGAATGGTGAGATGAGTTACAGACTCAAACTTCAATGCATATCATCTTTTGACAAATTGATCGAAAATAGCATCCAAGTAGAGGAAGCTTGTGTCAAAAAGGGAACACTCAAGTTCTACAAAGAAGGAACAAACTCATCAAACTACAATAACCAAAACAATACCAATCTAGACAAAACTCGATTTTGGAATCGAAACAAAAATGAAGGCAACAATGAATCATATGATCCTAAATCTAAACAGCCAGTGCTTGCCTTATCAGGAAATACTCAAAATACGAAACATCCTAAAAATGTTACTCCCAGTGCCAACACATATGCACCAAACAATGCTCAAGGACAACTCAATACCAACAACTCCAACGATAATCAAAACAAAAACCTGAATCCAGGGCCCAACAACAATTCACGCAACAACACCAACAATTTCCATAAGCGTATATTCACACCATTGGGCCAATCATTAGAGTCCGCATTCAGAGAGCTGTTGGCAAACAAGGTTCTTTCTTTACCTCCAATCAACAATTATGAACCCCCAATCAAACCACCTTGGTGGAATGATTCACACTATTGTGATTTTCATCGCAACAAAGGTCATAGAACAAACGAATGCATGAGATTGAAACACATAATCCAAGACATGATTGATCGAGGTGACTTAACAGTGGATGGTCTCAAAACAAACAATGATCATGAAGCCTTCAAAGATCCTCTTCCAAATTATAACAAAGATGGAGCATCAACTTCAAATGATACCCGCGGAGCTCGTATTAATCATATCTACAACAACACAATCAATCACATATCAGCCAAAGACCATCAAGTCAATGTTATAACCATTCGAGATAAACGTGATCATGAATCTGTCAATGTAACAACCCGGACTCAGAAATATGTCTTGAAGGGACATACTACACCTTCAACTACCACACCAAAGATCCAATACGACTTAGTTAATCAACTACGCAAAACTCCAGCTCAGATATCTATCCTGGAATTGTTGAAACTATCTCCAAAACACAAAGACATCTTGGAGCAAGCGCTATTAGAAACAAATGTACCTCAAAATCTGGATACAGACAGATTTCAAGCTATGGTGGCCCACATGACAGAGTCTCATAACCTCACCTTCTCAGAGCATGATAATACTTCATCGAGTCATCCGCATAATACTCCTCTACATATTGAAGTCATTGTTTGCAAACACCGTGTCAAAAGAGTCTTAATAGATGGAGGAGCCGGACTTAATATATGTACTTTAAAGCTTATTCGTGCACTAGGCTTCTCAGAAGAATCTATTGATCCTTGTAAAAAGATTACCATAAAAGCATATGATGATGAGGAAAGGTCCTCTAAAGGAACAGTGATATTGCCTATTCAGGTAGGACCAGTGCAAAAAGATACTATATGTCAAGTTTTAGATATTGATCTCACCTATAATATCTTATTAGGCCGACCCTGGATACATGAAATGCAAGCAGTACCTTCTACATACCACCAGTGTGTCAAATTTCCTTATGATGGACAGGAAATCTCCATATCAGCTGATCACAATCCATTTCAACATTGCAATGCAATAGGGGCAGCCCAAGACAGTTTGGTTCCTTATAACAGAGAAAAGCAGCGGTCTCCAACATCTGATCCACCAACCGTAAAATCCAACTCCTTATGGGGAGATTTCAAACAGAAAATGCAAATCAAAGACCAAGGCATGGGCGAATACTCTATGGAGCCTTTGTGTTTGACCAGATTGCCAACATCACCTAGATCGCATGGTTTACCTACTCTATCAACACATCTGGCAACTCAGCCCATAACTAAATTTGATGGTACCTTCATCCAATTGGGGACTCTAGCACATGAATCAGAAGATAAAGATGTTCTTAACTGGCTATACAAAGATGAAGAAGAAGCTAATAGAGCGGCCGCTCTAGACATTGTTCTACCAACACACCTGTATGGAAAAGGCTACTTGATCATGAAACAAATGGGATATGGCGGTAAAGGACCTATTGGGAAACGCCAAGAAGGAGTCACTAAACCTATAGATCTTCCTTCACAACCTAGTAGAAATAAAGCAGGATTAGGTTCTAAATTCACTTTCCTATTGAAAAGACCGCCACACACAAATGCAAAACCTCAATGGAAGGAAAAGAAGAAATACAAAGAAGAATCATGGCAGGAAGCTCTCTTTGAATCAGCATAAACAATCCACAAGGCAAGAGAACGTCAAGATCAGAGGATACATTAGGGAAAGCTTTTGAATCATAAGAAGGCCATATCTGCAGCAGTGGCTCATATTCACACACCGGTGGCTCAAGAACAAATCATTTCATCACAACCACCCATCATTCCTCCCCAAGGAAGCACAATATATGAACAAATTCAGAATGTAGAAGATGGATCAGATACAGAATCAACACAGAATGTCAAAATAGTATCTATCATCAAGGATTTATTTTCGCCATACAACATACCTGTCTATAGTACAGATAGAATTTGGGATGATGCCTATGAGACAGATTCAAATGAATATGAATGGGGTACCTGCTCTGATACTACTACAAATATCTCAGATGATACTGATTTCATATCCATTTCTCAAGAAGAACATAACACAGAAGATAGACCTCTTGAATTTGGACCACAACATATCTATGACGTTCAGGAAAGCGAACAGAAATATTACGAACAAGTCTATGTAGAAGATGATACCATCGAAGACCTCGATAAAACCCTAAATTTCTTTAAAAACAAGACCCATCACGATGATAACTCTATTCTAACACTTACAGTAGCTGAACTTGACCCGCCCAATGATTCCTTACCACTTGTCTTCCCTGATCTCATCGACTGGACTAAACCTGAGACTCATGATATCCCAATTTTTCCAGATGATGAATCTATTATCCACTACCTATGTACCGTAAATCCCGAAACAGGCTCTGCCAGTGAACCGCATAACGACGTTTGTTCTTCAAGGAGTGCCAAGTCTCTCAGTCGCAAAAATGAATCAAATAATGAATCTAATGCTGAAAGCCAGTCAATGGCAGCAATGGATCCCAAAAAAGTAAAAATAAAGGACGCATCTGAGGGTGAAAACCTTTTTCAGGCACCTAACGATGGGAGACTTGACACTCTTCCGGAACATTTTCATGAACGATCACCCATATTGATTGAGCCCACTCAATCAATCAACATTGGTACCACTGAAGTAGCCAGAAACATTCACCTTGCAGAATCTCTGACAGAGGAGGAAAGATCGGCATTCATCATCTTCTTTAAAGGACAGCAAATTAACTTTTCCTGGTCATATGCTGATATGCCTGGAGTGGATCCACACCTAATCATGCATCACTTGTCCATCTCTGCGGGGGTCAAGCCAGTCAAGCAGAAACTACGAAAGATGAATCCACAGATAGCACTCATGGTCAAAACGGAATTAAAGAAATTATTAGATGTCGGATTCATCCGACCTATTGACTATGCAGAATGGATTTCTAACATTGTTCCAGTCTCAAAACCAGATGGTAGTATCAGAATATGCACCGACTTCAGAGATGTCAATAAAGCTTTCCCAAAGGATGACTTTCCTCTGCCAAGTATTGATATAATTGTAGATCTCACAGCAGGCCATGCAATGCTCTCATTAATGGACGGTTTCTCAGGCTATAATCAAATCAAAACAGCTCCTGAAGATCAAGACAAAACAGCATTCACCTGTCCTTGGGGAACTTACTGTTGGAATGTTATGCCTTTTGGCTTAAAGAATGCCGGAGCCACTTATCAAAGAGCAATGACAACAATATTTCATGATATGATGCACACATTCATGGAAGACTATGTGGATGATTTACTAGCAAAATCTTTCACCAGAGCTGAACATCTTGGCATCCTAACAAAGATCTTTGATCGATTGCAGAAATTCAAAGTCCGACTCAACCCTAAGAAGTGTGTCTTCGGGGTTACATCAGGCAAGTTACTAGGTTACATCGTCTCAGCTAAAGGTATTGAAGTTGATCCAGCAAAGGTACAAGCCATCATGGATATGCCACCACCAAAGAATATCAGTCAACTTCGATCTCTCTAAGGGCGACTTCAATCAATCAGGCGATTCATCGCTCAACTAGCAGATAAAAGTCTGCCATTTAACCACTTGCTACACAAAAATGTGCCATTCAAATGGGAGACTAAATGTGCAGAATCTTTTTACCAAATTAAACAGTACCTGATGAATCCACCAGTCCTAGTACCACCAATTGCAGGAAAGCCTCTTATATTGTATATATCAACGACAGATGTTTCACTAGGGGCATTATTGGCACAAGAAGATCGACAAGGAAAGGAACGCGCCATATATTACATCAGTAGAACATTGAATGGCTATGAGCTCAATTATACATTCATTGAAAAGGCTTGCCTAACAGTTGTTTTTGCATCTCAAAAGTTCCGACATTATATGCTAGCACACACTATCAAGCTAATAGCCAAAATTGATCCTCTCAAGTATCTACTCAGCAAGGCAGCTCTCACAGGCCGATTGGCTAAATGGGTTATGATTCTCAGTGAATTTGACATCCACTACACAGAAAGACGAGCCATCAAAGGACAAGCAATTGCAGATCAGCTGGCTGAAGCACCGCTACCAGGAAAACAAACCATGGACATTGACTTTCCAGACAGGGACGTTTTTGCTCTCTCCTCCAAACAATGGACCCTATACTTTGATGGATCCTATACACAACATGGTTCAGGGGCCGGCATTCTATTCATCACCCCTGAAGGATACAGTATGCCGAGATCATACAGGCTTATGTTTCCA
Organism: Cryptomeria japonica; assembly: GCF_030272615.1. Classification (NCBI taxonomy): domain Eukaryota; kingdom Viridiplantae; phylum Streptophyta; class Pinopsida; order Cupressales; family Cupressaceae; genus Cryptomeria; species Cryptomeria japonica. Next base: position 7,358 of record NW_026730408.1, read on the forward strand.
TGTACAAATAATATGGCTGAATATGAAGCATTGGTCATAGGCATCAAAATGGCTGTCAAATGGAAAATCACAGAATTAAAAGTCTATGGAGACTCACAATTGGTCATCAATCAGATCAACAACAACTATCAGACAAAGGATGATAAGCTACTACCCTACAAACGGATGGTGGATGACTTCAAGCAGTATTTTGTGCACATCACCTTTGAACAAATACCAAGGTTAAATAACAAAGTAGCCGATGCAATGGCTACGATCGCTTCATTACTACAAATTCCAGAACAACAGAGTTGTTATGAGTTCCTGGTAGAGCAACTGTTCTCCCCCGCCTATGACCACTCTGAATCCCATGTTATATATGCCTTAACCGGTTCAGATTCTCTGTTATATGGACCAATATACGACTACCTCAAGCATAATATCTTACCCATTGACCAATCCCGTAACCAAAAACGTAACTTTATCCAACAAGCTGCCCGTTACACCCTTACCACTGATACCTTATATCGTCGAGGTCTAGATGGTACTCTTCTTCGTTGTCTTGATCGTAATGATTCTGATTCAGCTTTACACGAGCTTCACGAAGGTATTTGTGGCACACATTCGAGTGGCACTACTCTTGCTAAAAAGCTTCTACGAATGGGATACTACTGGCCTACAATGGAGAAAGACTCATATCATTTCGCCAAGAAATGTCCTAAATGCCAAATCCATGGCAATCTGATACATGCACCAGCACAGGAACTGCAACCATTTACCACATCCTGGCCCTTTTGTCAGTGGGGGTTGGATCTGGTAGGCAAAATACATCCTTCATCTTCAAATGGACACAAGTTCATCATAACCGCAATAGAATACTTTACCAAATGGATCGAAGCAGTTCCCATGACCACAATGACTAGGAAACAAATTGCCTCTTTTATCCTAAATTATCCGATCTGCAGATATGGTATTCCAAGTTCAATCGTCACAGATAATGGACGACCTTTCAAAAACCAAGATGTGTAGGAACTATGTGAAAAATTCAAAATCCAGCATCGATTTTCTACACCATACTATCCACAAGGAAATGGTCAGGCAGAAGCATCTAACAAAACGATCCTAAAAATCCTCAAGAAAACGGTGAATGATGCAGGCAAAGATTGGCATGTACAACTCAATCCAGCTCTTTGGGCCTACAAGACTAGCATCCGCACACCTACAGGGGCAACACCATATTCCTTAGTATATGGATCAGAGGCTATTTTACCCTTGGAGGTAGAAATTCCATCTCTTAGAGTCTCTTTGAAAGGTTTGATTCCAGATGAAGAGTATCGAGTCAACCGACTGCAAGAATTGGAACTATTAGATGAAAGACGCCAACATGCTTATACTCATCTCAAAGCATATCAGCAACGCACGTGCAGGAGCTACAATCATAAGGTCATTCCTCGTAACTTCAAGGTTGGTGATCTAGTCTTAAAAGAAAATCCAAGAAACCAGCAAGATAGAGAAAAGAAAGGGAAATTTGAACCTAACTGGTTGGGTCCCTATGTCATCATTTCAGTCTATGGATCAGGTGCCTATCAGCTAACAAATTCTGAAGGAGATGTGCTCGATGATCCAACTAACAGCATTCATCTAAAGAAGTACTATACTTAAGGTAGCCTAGTGCACGGAAAAAGCCAAAAACAAACAAACAAATTAAAAAATCCAAAAAAAAAAAAAAAAAAAAGCAAAAATACAAAGTACAATAAAAACAAATGGTGAAAACCTGGTAAACAGGCGCCCTTGTGAAAGACCGGCTCCTTTATCTATATCCATGCCATTTTATCCGTCAAAACACTCTCGGCCATCGCCCGACACTTAGCATATATCTATCCAGGACATACTTAGCGTAGTCACTATCCTGGGTTATTCATCTACCGCATTTTACCATGGCTTGGAAATCACTGTACATACTCATATCCAGAAGAACACTCATCTAGGGACATTAGACTGTTCAAAAACTTGCAAACATTCAAGACATGCCAACTATTGCAAAACTCAGACATATGACATCCAACAAACACAACTACACTACATCACAACAACCAAACACGAACAATACACCAGAAACTTAAGGATGGATGATTTTCTGAAGTATTAAATGTTGCATTATCACATTAAAGTCTTGATCATTTTGCATTTTGAACTTTTTAAATAAATTGGAATCTTTTCCTTATCTCATCAAAAGCTTCACAGCCAGAGATCATGAGGAACTTCCAACATTTTCTTAGCCTTCTGTCTGGGAGACGATCACTTGTATTGTGTGAATATTTGCCTCGAGACGTGATCCACATCACTGAAGGCCTGATTCCATTTCACGCATATAACTGATCTAATCTTGTATGTTTACGCAATACGCACTCAGGTCGTCCTGGTTTAATTATACCTTGACGCTTGTGCTATCTTGCAAAATCAAATATCATGTAAATTTTACTCAGGTTATTATGGTTCAATTATACCATTATGCTTGTATAAATTTTCAACATATCCTAAACAAATCAATGCTCAATGATGATATCTACAAAGAAAGCAAACAAATGGCTATATCGGATGGCAAATACAGAATGAGGATGCTACCAAAAATTTAAAAAAATAAAAAATAAAAAATAGTTGCATATCATTTTAACATAGTTGCATATCATTTTACAATTAGTTGCATATCATATCATACATCTCATTTTCAAAATATCATTCATCATTCATCATTGCATCCCTCGCATGCATATCTATCACATCATCATGGAATCTTTCTTCACTTTCATATCTTCTATCATTCTTCCAAACTATCTTCCATCATTCTTCTAAACTATCTTCATCATTCTTCCAAACTATCTTCTATCATTCTTCTAAACTCTCTTCATCATTCTTCCAAACTATCTTCTATCATTCTTCTAAACTATCTTCATCATTCTTCCAAACTATCTTCTATCATGTCTTATACAGGATATATCGTTCCTGAAACCAGATGTTTTGATCAGCTCTTATACAGGCAGTATCATTCTTGAAACTAGACACTCGATCATCCATGTCTTATACAGGTGGTATCCTTCTTGAAACCAGATGCTTGATCATCCATATCTTATACAGGTGGTATCATTCTTGAAACCAGACGCTCGATCATCCATGTCTTATACAGGAGGTGTCATACCTGAAACAAGACTTGCTCTCATTCCAATCAATCTAATCAATCTTATCAAACCCATGCATGCCATCACTATCTACTCTTCCATCTTTCAAACAACATTCTTCTTCTTTCGAGAGATCATTCATGCTTTGTGTGCACGAACGATCTCCCGAGGGGGCATTATCATATCAAATCTCAAAACAAATCCAATATCAGTTTCCACATCAAAACAAAGATATCAAAATCAAACTTACATCAACAACATGAAACAAATTTGCTCATCTACATCAAGTTCAAAAACCTATCATTTCATATCAACTTGTAACACAACTCAAGTTCTCAAAAACCATATCAAAACTTGTAAAACAACTCAAGTACCAAAATCACATAAACTTGTAAAACAACTCAAGTTTCCCACCCATATCAGCTTGTAAAACAACTCAAGTTTCCAACCCATATCGGCTTGTAACACAACTCAGGCTTTCACACACATTGAACTTGAAAACAGACCATGCAAATAAATCATATTCTGATCAATACAACAGATTGATATCTATACATAACTTGGAAATTCGCAAATCAAAACAAGTTATACCGACACTCATATTGGACAACTACATAAAATCATGACAACACGACACAAATATCGAATCTGGGGCATCACACATCAAATCAAATCTGGGGCATCACCATCAAATCTCGAATCTGGGGCATCACATCAAATCTGGGGCACGACTGGCAAATTAAAAGAGCGACACAAAAATTGCATTTGATCATAAATCACAAAAACACATCATTTTTCTTTGAAATAACATGTGCACACACGTCACTTCAAAGAGGGGCAAAATGTAGACGTATAAAAATGACCATATTCCTAAATGAATATTTTATGTTCATTTATCTATTTAATTAAATCCAATTTAATTAAATTATCCACATTCCTCTATTTAATTAAGTAAATTACTCAATTTATTTAAATTAAATTCACTATACCCATTTAATGAATAAATCATTTTATTCAATTAAATCCCCCTAGCCACTTTTAATTAAATTCAAATTTAATTAAATAGTTATCCCAAATTGAATAAATCTAATTTATTTAATTCCTCCAAATTGCAACCAAATTGAATGAAAATCATTTAATTCAATTAAATCCTATTATCCCTCCATCCACTTGCAAAATCCTACATCTCCCACTTGCCTTCCTAAATCCCTTTCTAACCCCTTCTAGAATCTTCTAATCGCTTCTAATTAACCTAACCCTCCCCTAAATTTTGTCACATCCCTAAGCAAAGGGAGGTCACTTCTCAAATGGCCCAAAGTCTTGGATAACCATTGAAGGTTTTCAACCTTCAACCACCAAAACCCCCAAAGTCTTTGAAAACCATTAAAGGCTTCCAACCTTCAACCACTTAATCCCCAAAGTCTCCAATAACCATTAATGGTTATTTCAAACCCTCCCACATGGTTAAAACATTTGTTTTGACTCAACCTCTATCCAACCCAAGGGTCTCATCAGGTCATTAATGCTTTGACCATGATTATCTCTTAATCATTTGCACAAAGGTTTATCTTTGGATTAGATCTTAAATTCATTGGGTAAACCTAACTTAGACTTGACCCTTAGCCTTTAGATAACCATGAGGTCTTCTCAGGCCTTTAATGCCTCCAACCTCTTCTTTCAACCCAATCCTGTGTGGACATTTGTCACCCTGTCATTGGTACAAATTGTGCACATGGATCCCCAACTTTCAAACCTGGCCCTTGATTAAACCTTTCAATCCTGACCGTCCATTGCCCTGTTTGTGCTATAAATAGAGCTCTCATTCCTCCATTTTAATCAATCATCTTTCAAATTTGAAGCATCACACTTATGCTCAAATTGTTTCAAGATTTCATATCATTTTATGTTCATCATTTAGCCTCTCTTTAGATCATAATTAATCATGAATATGCATATTAGAATAAGTTCTTTATCATTTTAGTTCAATTATAGACTAAATATAGTATGCTAGGATAGTATTCATACTAATCTTGTCATCTGATAGTTAGTTTATTGCATTTCTAGCATCATACCTAGCTTATAACACATCTCATACTAAAATCAGTTAAAAATCTCTCTCGTTCTCATATTTGCCATCCCTAAACCATTTTGCTCAGTAATCTGAGAGCAAAACATTGGTTTGAGGGACATTGTGAGATAGAGAACCATGGGACCCTCCTTGGGAAGCTAAGTAACACTACGTTACTCCATAGCTTGCATCAAGAAGTCCTGTGTGTGTGTGTGGATTGGTATTTTACATATTTTTCACATTTCAAATTCTAACAACCCACTTTTCCCACATACAATGACAGTACCCAAGATACCTCTACATCAAATATGGTAACAACTTCAAGATGTTACAAAACCATGGGTATGATGGCACCACAGGATTAGGACTACAAATGAAAGTAATATTAGAACCTATTTCACCACATGAAAACCCAAGGAATCAAGGCTTGAGATATAAACATGTGCCACAAATAATAGACGCTAGACAACATACATTGGATATACTGAACAAATCTAGGCTACCCTCAGAATATATACCTCATAATCAATCATCAACAAAATTTTATTTCTCTTCGCCTCAGAAAAGAAAGAGAGCACCAACATCTCCTATCATGGAATCAGATGGTGAAGACATGAGGAAACTTCTACAAGAACCTAGCATAAAGACATCTAGCAGTACAGTTCTTGAAACATCCGCACAAGGAAACATGATAACATATATAGGCTTAACACAAGCAGATGAGCCAAATCCTTGGTTACTGTCAATACTTTTTCCAACAAAAACAACTTTAGCTCCTCCATTTGAGTCAGATGAAGAAAGAATAAAAATACAGATACCGGGCTTAAGAAGGGTATCCACAATACAAAGAAGATCCATTGATTTACAACAAACTCAATTACAAGAACAAGAGCAAATAAATGACACAGAATCAGAAAGTGAAACATACATAGAAAGTGTCACAGATTCTCATGATTATGAATTTCCATTTGATAATGTAGACAACCCACCACCAATTTATGATGAAGACACAACAGATCATAACCAAGTATGCATTATATCAGGATCTTCTAAGACAACAAGAGACAAAGACTTACCCCTTATGCATCCATGTTTAATTAGTTGGGGCCAAGAAGGAAAGCCATAATTAGATTGGTTTCAAAATGATGAAGCCATAGCTGAATTCTTGGGTGCAAGGGACGGATTCCCTTATAATGATCATAAAGTTGGCTATGCAGTAGATTTGGACAAAACTGCATATTTTGGAGAAGCAAGCTCCTCTCCTAATCATGACAATGATAATAAAGAAGAACACATAATGGATGCTCTACCTATTGATAAAGAACAGTCAAAATTATTGGTAGAAGAAACTAAGGAAATCAACATCGGCGATGCTGAGAAAGTTCATAACATTCACCTAGCAAAATCCCTAGATCTAGTG
>NW_026730409.1:0-14000 GCF_030272615.1 Cryptomeria japonica
AATCAATGTTTTGAGGCACAACAAGGTTTGAAGAAACAAGTCCCTATTCTGTGTTGGTATTTTGGTATGGTTTTGTCATTGATGTCAACACCTGCTAAATACACCTACTTTGGAGATCCAGCAACATTCACCGGCAATCAGTAAACTGTTCAACCAATCACCGGTATATGGTTAACCGGGAGGATATAATGTTCACCGGTACCTGCAATGACATGGAAGACACTTGGTAATGTCGAAGACATCATGTGGAAACTTTTCCTTGAAGTAATATCATTTGTATATTCAATAGGTCCAAGTTATCTAGGGTTACACCGGCAGGTTTATCTATTCCAGATCAGCATGGCACACTATGGAGATGATTTATTATTGTTATAAAAGCATTAAGCCGACATGTTCAATCGGTTATTGCATCGGATATTGTATTATTTGTAAAATGTTTTATTGTAATATCTTGTAGAGCCGACCTACTAAAATTGGTCTTAGGGTATGGTATAAATGTAAGATCTTATTTGTAAGATCAAATGTGGAATACGAAAAAGATTTAAGGAAGGATATATGTGAGATCAAGCAGAGATATACACGAAGACATCATTTGAAGGTGAAGTTAGGTTTTTGTAGAAGCATATCAGCATTACACCGATAATGAATCCACCATATGAAGATGTTGTTTTGTGCAATACATTCTCATTGGATTTAACAATCCAACTGTAGTCAGTGTGACTCCCATTTGTGTTTGAGCAGTGAGCTCTAGGCTGTTGGCCTTTCTGCATGTGCAGACCCCTCTTTGTACACTTACTATTTGCAGCAGTATCATCTGATTGTGGGTAAGGTTTCCCATCGTGGTTTTTCCCCTCACAAGGTTTCCACGTACAATTATTTGTGTCATGTGTTGTGGTTGACTTTTTGCTTATGTATCATGCATTAATTCTTACCGGTACAACATTTATTGTTAACACTGTTTACCGGCACATTTAACTGTCTTACCCGTATTAAGCATTAAGTTGGTTAATAAGATTTTGGTTTGAATTTATTAGACAACTGATTCACCCCCCCCCCTCTCAATTGTCCCCGGGACCTACATTCCAGAGCTAGTAGCGTCAAAATTTCATCATTCTTTGAGAAGCCCATTTTAGAGCTTGTGCCTCAAAAGACTCAGTTTTGGAGCATCAAAATCAATGTTTGGAGGCACAACAAGGTTTCAAGATGCAAGTCCTAATTCTAGAGTCAATAGCATCAAAATCTGATTTTGGTGCACATCATGCTCTTAGAACCTCATTTCGAAGCTTGCGCCTCAAAAGCCCTGGTTTCGAATCATCAAAATCAGTGTTTTGAGGCACAACAAGGTTTCAGTAGCATCAAAATTCAAGTTTGATGCACATTTTGCCCTTAGAACCCTGTTTTAGAAATTGTGCCTCAAAAGCCCTAGTTTGGGAGCATCAAAATTGATTTTTGGAGTCACAACAAAGTTTCAAGATGCAAGTCCCAATTATAGAGTCAATAGCGTCAAAATCTGATTTTGGCGCACATCGTGCTCTTAAAACGTCATTCGAAGCTTGTGCCTTAAAAGACCCAGATTCAGAGCATCAAAATCAATGTTTTGAGGCACAAGAAGGTTTCAAGATGCAAGCCCCGATTCTAGAGCCAGTAGCATCAAAATTTAATTTTGATGCACATTGTGCTCTTAGAACCTTGTTTCAGAAATTGTGCCTCAAAAGCCCCAATTTTGGAGCATCAAAATCGATGTTTGGAGGAACAACAAGGTTTCAAGGTGCAAGTCCTGATTCTGGAGCTGGTGGAATAAAAATTTGATTTTGACGCACATCGTGCTCTTAGAACCTTGTTTTGGAGCTTACCTCAAAACCATCGATTTTGAAGCATCAAAATTGGTGTTTGGAGGCACAACAAGCTTTCGAGACGCAAGTCCTTATTCTGGACACAAGTCCCAATTCTCAAGCTGATAGCATCAAAACACTATTTTGACAAACATGGTGTTCTTAGAACCTCATTTCAGAGTTTGTGAATCAAAAGCCTCATTTTTGGAACATAAAAATTAATGTTTTGAGTCACAACAAGGTTTCAAGACACAAGTCCCAATTCCAGAGTGGGTAGAGTCAAAATGCAATTTTGATGTACATCATGCTCTTAGAACCTCATTTCGGAGATTGTGCCTTGAAAGCCCTGATTTTGGCACATCAAAATCAATGTTTTGAAGCACAACAAGGTTCCAAGAAACAAGTCTTTATTCCGGAGCCAGAAGCGTCAAAATTCCATCATTCTTTGAGAAGCTCATTTCAGAATTCCATCATTCTTTGAGAAGCTCATTTCAGAGCTTGTTCCTCGAAAGACTCAGTTTTGGAGCATCAAAATCAATGTTTGGAGGCACAACAAGGTTTCAAGATGTAAGTCCTTATTCTAGATTCAATAGCATCAAAATCTGATTTTGGTGCACATCATGCTCTTAGAACCTCATTTCGAAGCTTGTGCCTCAAAAGCCCTAGTTTCAGATCATCAAAATCAGTGTTTTGAGACACAACAAGGTTTCAGTAGCATCAAAATTCAAGTTTGATGCACATTGTGCCCTTAGAACCCTGTTTTAGAAATTGTGCCTCAAAAGCCCAATTTTGGAGCATCAAAATCGATTTTTGGAGTCACAACAAAGTTTCAAGATGCAAGTCCCGATTATAGAGTGAATAGCGTCAAAAACATTTCTTTTGATGCTCCAAAACTGAGTATTTTGAGGAACAAGCTCTGAAATGAGCTTCTCAAAGAACGATGTGCGTCAAAATTTCATTTTGACGCTACTGGATCCGGAATAGGGACTTGTTTCTTGAAACCTTATCGTGCCTCAAAACATTGATTTTGATGTGCCAAAATCGGGGCTTTCAAGGCACAATATCCGAAATGAGGTTCTAAGAGCATGATGTACATCAAAATTGCATTTTGACACTACCCACTCTGGAATTGGGACTTGTGTCTTGAAACCTTGTTGTGACTCCAAACACTAATTTTTATGTTCCAAAAAGGAAGCTTTTGAGTCACAACCTCCGAAATGAGGTTCTAAGAGCACCACGTTTGTCAAAATTGTGTTTTGATGCTATCAGCTTGAGAATTGGGACTTGTGTCTTGAAACCTTGTTGTGCCTTTAAACATTGATTTGGGTGTTTTGAAACTGGTGCTTTCAAGCCGCATGCTCCAAAATAAGTTTCTAAGAGCACGATGTGTATCAAAATCACGTTTTGACACTACAGGCTCCGGAATAGGGACTTGCGTCTTGAAAGCTTGTGGTTCCTCCAAACACCAATTTTGATGCTTCGAAACCGATGATTTTGAGGCATAAGCTCGAAAACAAGGTTCTAAGACCACGATGTGCGTCAAAATCAAATTTTGACGCTACCTTCTCCAGAATAAGGACTTGCATCTTGAAACCTTGTTGTGCCGCCCAACATCGATTTTGATACTCCAAACTCAGTTTTTGAGCATCAAAATCGATGTTTGGAGGCACAACAAGGTTTCAAGATGCAAGTCCTAATTATAGAGTCAAAACCATCAAAATCTGATTTTGGTGCACATCGTGCTCTTAGAACCTCATTTCAAAGCTTGTGCCTCAAAAGCCCTGGTGTCGGATCATCAAAATCAATGTTTTGAGGCACAACAAGGTTTCAAGATGCAAGCCCCTATTCGAGAGCCAGTAGCATCAAAATTCAAGTCTGATGCACATTGTGCCTCAAAAGCCTAGGTTTGGGAGCATAAAAATCGATTTTTGGAGTCACAACAAAGTTTCAAGATGCAAGTCCCGATTATAGAGTCAATAGCGTCAAAATCTAACTTTGGCGCACATCGTGCTCGTAAAACTTCATTCGAAGCTTGTGCCTCAAAAGCCCCAGAATTAGAGCATCAAAATCAATGTTTTGAGGTAAAACAGGGTTTCAAGATGCAAGCTCCGATTCTAGAGCCAGTAGAATCAAAATTTAATTTTGATGCACATTGTGCTCTGAGAACCTTATTTCAGAAATTGTGCCTCAAAAGCCCGAATTTTGAAGCATCAAAATCGATGTTTGGAGGCACAACAAGGTTTCAAGATGCAAGTCCTGATTCTGCAGCCGGTAGCGTCAAAATTTGATTTTGAAGCACATCGTGCTCTTAGAACCTTGTTTTGGAGCTTATGCCTCAAAATCATTGATTTCAAAGTATCAAAATTTGTGTTTGTAGGCACAACAAGCTTTCGAGACGCAAGTCCCTATTCTGAAGCCTATAGTGTCAAAACGTGATTTTGATGCACATCGTGCTCTTAGAAACTCATTTCGGAGCATGTGGCTCGAAAGCACCAGTTTCAAAACACCCAAATCAATGTTTAAAGGCACAACAAGGTTTCAAGACACAAGTCCCAATTCTCAAGTTGATAGTATCAAAACACGATTTTGACAAACATGGTGTTCTTAGAACCTCATTTTGGAGGTTGTGACACAAAAGCCTCATTTTCGGAACATAAAAATTAGTGTTTGGAGTCACGACAAGGTTTCAAGACACAAGTCCCAATTCCAGAGTTGGTAGAGTCAAAAGGCAATTTTGATGTACATCATGCTCTTAGAACCTCATTCCGGAGATTGTGCCTTAAAAGCCCTGATTTTGGTACATCAAAAATAAATGTTTTGAGGCACAACAAGGTTTCAAATACAACTCCCTATTCTGGAGCCAGTAGCGTCAAAATTTCATTTTGACGCACATCATTCTTTGAGAAGCTCATTTGGAAGCTTGTGCCTCAAAAGCCCTGGTTTCAGATCACCAAAATTAGTGCTTTGAGGCACAACAAGGTTTCAAGATGCAAGCCCCTATTCTAGAGCCAGTAGCATCAAAATTCAAGTTTGATGCACATTGTGCTCTTAGAACCCTATTTTAAAAATTGTGCCTCAAAAGCCCCAGTTTTGGAGCATGAAAATCGATTTTTGGAGTCACAACAAAGTTTCAAGCTGCAAGTCCTGATTATAGAGTCAATAGCGTCAAAATCTGATTTTGGCGCACATCGTGCTCTTCAAACCTCATTCGAAGCTTGTGCCTCAAAAGCCCCAGATTCAGAGCATCAAAATCAATGTTTTGAGGCACAACAAGGTTTCAAGATGCAAGCCCCCCGATTCTAGAGCCAGTACCATCAAAATTTAATTTTGATGCACATTGTGTTCTTAGAACCCTGTTTCAGAAATTGTGCTTCAAAAGCCCCAATTTTGGAGCATCAAAATCGATGTTTGGAGGCACGACAAGGTTTCAAGATGCAAGTCCTGCTTCTGGAGCCGGGTAGCGTCAAAATTTGATTTTGACGCACATCGTGCTCTTAGAACCTTGTTTTGGAGCTTATGCCTCAAAATCATTGGTTTCGAAGCATAAAAATATGTGTTTGGAGGCAGAACAAGCTTTCGAGTTGCAAGTCCCTATTCTGGAGCGTGTAGTGTCAAAACGTGATTTTGATGCACATCGTGATCTTAGAAACTCGTTTCGGAGCATGTGGCTCGAAAGGACCAGTTTAAAAACACCCAAATCAATGTTTAAAGGCATAACAAGGTTTCAAGACACAAGTCCGAATTCTCAAGCTGATAGCATCAAAACACGATTTTGACAAACATGGTGTTCTTAGAACCTTATTTCGGAGGTTGTGGCTCAAAAGCCTCATTTTTTGAACATAAAAATTAGTATTTGGAGTCACAACAAGGTTTCAAGACACAATTCCCAATTCCAGAGTGGGTAGAGTCAAAATGCAATTTTGATGTACATCATGCGTTTAGAACCTCATTTCAGAGATTGTGCCTTGAAAGCCCTGATTTTGACACATCAAAATCAATGTTTTGAGGCACAACAAGGTTTGAAGAAACAAGTCCCTATTCCGGAGCCAGTAGCATCAAAATCCCATTTTGACGCACATCATTCTTTGAGAAGCTCATTTAAAAGCTTGTGCCTCGAAAGACTTAGTTTTGGCGCATCAAAATCAATGTTTGGAGGCACAACAAGGTTTTAAGATGCAAGTCCTGATTCTAGAGTCAATAGCATCAAAATTTGATTTTGGTGCACATCGTGCTCTTAGAACTCATTTTGAAGCTTGTGCCTCAAAAGCCATGGTTTCGGATCATCAAAATCAGTGTTTTGAGGCACAACAAGGTTTCAAGATGCAAGCCCCTATTCTTGAGCCAGTAGCATCAAAATTCAAGTTTGATGCACATTGTGCCCTTAGAACCCTGTTTTAGAAATTGTGCCTTAAAAGCCCCAGTTTTGGAGCCTCAAAATTGATTTTTGGAGTCACAACAAAGTTTCAAGATGCAAGTCCCGATTATATAATCAATAGCGTCAAAATCTGATTTTGGTGCACATCGTGCTCTTAAAACCTCATTCGAAGCTTGTGCCTCAAAAGTCCCAGATTCAGAGCATCAAAATCAATGTTTTGAGGCACAACAAGGTTTCAAGACAAAAGTCCCAATTCTCAAGCTGATAGCATCAAAACAAGATTTTGACAAACGTGGTGTTCTTAGAACCTCATTTCGAAGGTTGTGACTCAAAAGCCTCATTTTTGGAACATAAAAATTAGTGTTTGGATTCACAACAAGGTTTCAAGACACACGTCCCAATTCCAGAGTGGGTAGAGTCAAAATGCAATTTTGATGTACATCATGCTCTTAGAACCTCATTTCGAAGATTGTGCCTGGAAAGCCCTAATTTTGGCACATCAAAATCAATGTTTTGAGGCACAACAAGGTTTCAAGAAACAAGTCCCTATTCCGGAGCCAGTAGCATCAAAATTCCATTTTGACGCACATCATTCTTTGAGAAGCTCATTTCAGAGCTTGTGCCTCGAAAGACTCAGTTTTGGAGTATCAAAATCAGTTTTCATTGCTTGTTGTTTTGTTTGGTTTAACAATACAGCTTATCCCAGTGAGTTCTATGGACCTACCGGCCCAGAGGCCTCTCAAGCACAAGCATTTACTTTTCTAGTTGCAGACCAACGTCTTGGAGCTAGTGTGAGGTCTGCCCAAGGGCCTACTGGTTTAGGTAAATATCTTATGCGTTCTCCTACTGGAGAAATTATTTCTGGAGGGGAAACGATGCATTTTTTGGATCTTCGTGCTACCTGGTTGGAACCTCTAAGAGGTCCTAATGGTTTGGACCTGAGTAAGCTAAAAAAAGACATACAACCTTGACAAGAATGACGTTTAGCAGAATATATGACTCATGCTCCTTTAGGTTCTTTAAATTCTATGGGTGGTGTAGCTACCGAGATTAATGCGGTCAATTATGTCTCACCTCGAAGTTGGTTAGCCACCTCTCATTTTGTTCTAGGAGTTTTCTTTTTCGTAGGTCATTTGTGGCATGCAGGAAGAGCTCGTGCAGCTGCAGCAGGATTTGAAAAAGGAATTGATCATGATTTTGAACCCGTTCTTTCCATGTCCCCTCTTAATTAAACCAGAGATAAAACTAGATATTATCTTTATTGATCAATGTTTCAAGATGCAAGTCCTGATTCTAGAGTAAATTACATCAAAATCTGATTTTGGTGAACATCGTACTCTTAGAACCTCATTTCAAAGCTTGTGCCTCAAAAGCCCTGGTTTCGGATCATCAAAATCAATGTTTTGTGGGACAACAAGGTTTCAAGATGAAAGCCCCTATTCTAGAGCCAGTAGCATCAAAATTCAAGTTTGATGCACATTGTGCCCTTAGAACCCAGTTTTGGAGCATCAAAATCGATTTTTGGAGACACAACAAAGTTTCAAGATGCAAGTCTCGATTATAGAGTCAATAGCGTCAAAATCTGATTTTGGCGCACATCGTGCTCTTAAGACCTCATTCGAAGCTTGTGCCTAAAAAGCCCCAGACTCAGAGCATCAAAATCAATATTTTGAGGCACAACAAGGTTTCAAAATTCAAGCCTCGATTCTAGAGCCAGTAGCATCAAAATTTAATTTTGATGCACATTGTGCTCTTAGAACCCTGTTTCAGAAATTGTGCCTCAAAAGCCCAAATTTTGGAGCATCAAAATCGATGTTTAGAGGCACAACAAGGTTTCAAGATGCAAGTCCTGATTCTGGAGCCGGTAGCATCAAAATATGATTTTGACGCAAATCGTGCTTTTAGAACCTTGTTTTGGAGCTTATGCCCCAAAATCATCGGTTCCAAAGCATCAAAATTGGTGTTCGGAGGCACAACAGGCTTTCGAAACGCAAGTCCCTATTCTGGATCCTACAGTTTCAAAACGTGATTTTAATGCACAACATGCTCTTAGAAACTCGTTTTGGAGCATGTGGCTTGAAAGCACCAGTTTCAAAACATGCACAAAAAGGTTTCAAGATGCAAGTCCTGATCTTGGAGCCGGTAGCGTCAAAATTTGATTTTGACGCACATCATGCTCTTAGAACCTTATTTCGGAGGTTGTGACTCAAAAGCCTCATTTTTGCAACATAAAAATTAGTTTGGAGCTTATGCTTCAAAATCATCGGTTTCGAAGCATCAAAATTGGTGTTTGCAGGCACAAAAAGCTTTCGAGACTCAAGTCCCTATTCCGGAGCTTGTAGTGTCAAAACCTGATTTTGATGCACATCATGCTCTTAGAAACTTGTTTCAGAGCATGTGGCTCGAAAGCACCAGCTTAAAAACAACCAAATTAATGTTTAAAGGCACAACAAGGTTTCAAAATACAAGTCCCAATTCTCAAGCTAATAGCATCAAAACACGATTTTGACAAACGTGGGGTTCTTAGAACCTCATTTCTGAGGTTGTGAATCAAAAGCCTCATTTTTGGAACATAAAAATTAGTGTTTGGAGTCACAACAAGGTTTCAAGACACAAGTCCCAATTCCAGAGTGGGTAGAGTCAAAATGCAATTTTTATGTACATCATGCTCTTAGAACCTCATTTCGGAGATTCTGCCTTGAAAGCCCTGATTTTGGCACACCAAAATCAATTTTGTGAGGCACAACAAAGTTTCAAGAAACAAGTCCCTATTCTGGAGCCAGTAGCGTCCATTTTAACGCACATCATTCTTTGAGAAGCTCATTTCAGAGCTTGTGCTTTGAAAGACTTAGTTTTGGAGCATCAAAATCTGATTTTGGTGCACATTGTGCTCTTAGAACCTCATTTCGAAGCTTGTCCCTCAAAAGCCCTGGTTTCAGATCATCAAAATAAGTGTTTTGAGGCACAATAAGGTTTCAAGATGCAAGCCCCTATTCTAGAGGCAGTAGCATCAAAATTCAAGTTTGATGCACATTGCCCTTAGAACCCTGTTTTAGAAATTGTGCCTGAAAAGCCCCAGTTTTGGAGCATCAAAATTGATTTTTGGAGTCACAACAAAGTTTGAAGATGCAAGTCCTGATTATAGAGTCAATAGTGTCAAAATCTGATTTTGGCGCACATCGTGCTCTTAAAATCTCATTCGAAGCTTGTGCCTCAAAAGCCCCAAATTCAAAGCATCAAAACGAATGTTTTGAGGCACAACAAGGTTTCAAGATGCAAGCCCCGATTCTAGAGCCATATTGTGCTCTTAGAACCTTGTTTCAGAAATTGTGCCTCAAAAGCCCCAATTTTGGAGCATCAAAATCGATGTTTGGAGGCACAACAACGTTTCAAGATGCAAGTCCTGATTTTGGAGCCGGTAGGGTCAAAATTTGATTTTGACGCACATCGTGCTCTTAGAACCTTGTTTTCAAGCACATGCCTCAAAATCATCGGTTTCCTAGCATCAAAATTGGTGTTTGGAGGCACAATAAGCTTTCGAGACGCAAGTCCCTGTTCCAGAGCCTGTAGTGTCAAAACGCGATTTTGATGCACATCATGCTCTTAGAAACTCATTTCGGAGCATGTGGCTCGAAAGCACCACTTTCAAAACACCCAAATCAATGTTTAAAGGCACAACAAGGTTTCAAGACACAAGTCCCAATTCTCAAGCTGATAGCATCAAAACACGATTTTGACAAACATGGTGTTCTTAGAACCTCATTTCGAAGGTTGTGACTCAAAAGCCTCATTTTTGTAACATAAAAATTAGTGTTTGGAGTCACAAGCAGGTTTCAAGACACAAGTCCCAATTCCAGAGTGGGTAGAGTCAAAATGCAATGTTGATGTACATCATGCTCTTAGAACCTCATTTCGGAAATTGTGCCTTGAAAGCATTGATTTTGGCACATCAAAATCAACATTTTGAGGCACAACAAGGTTTCAAGAAACAAGTCCCTATTCCGGAGCCAGTAGCGTCAAAATTCCATCATTCTTTGAGAAGCTCATTTCAGAGCTTGTGCCTCAAAAGACTCAGTTTTGGAGCATCAAATTCAATGTTTTGAGGCACAACAAGGTTTCAAGATGCAAGTCCTGATTCTAGAGTCAATAGAATCAAAATCTAATTTTGGTGCACATAATTCTCTTAGAACCTCATTTCGAAGCTTCTGCCTCAAAAGCCCTGGTTTCGGATTGATTTTGATGTTCCAAAATAAGGGCTTTGAAGGCACAAGCTCTGAAACGAGGTTCTAAGAGCACGATGTACATCAAAATTGCATTTTGACGCTACCAACTCTGTAATTGGGACTTGTGTCTTGAAACCTCGTTGTGCTTCCAAACACTAATTTTTATGCTCCAAAAATGAGGCTTTTGGGGCACAACCTCCGAATTGAGGTTCTTAGAACACTATGTTTGTCAAAATCATATTTTGACGCAATCAGCTTGAGAATCTGGACTTGTGTCTTGTAACCTTGTTGTGCCTTTAAACATTGATTTTGATGTTTTGAAATTGGAGCTTTCGAGCCACACGCTCCGAAACGAGGTTCTAAGAGCATGATGTGCATCAAAATCACGTTTTGACACTACAGGCTCCGGAATAGGGATTTCCATCTTGAAAGCTTGTTGTGCTTTCAAACACCAATTTTGATGCTTCGAAACCGAAGATTTTGAGGCATAAGTTCCAAAAAAAGGTTCTAAGAGCATGATATGTGTGAAAATCAAGTTTTGATGCTACTGGCTCAGGAATCAGGACATCTTGAAACCTTGTTTTGCCTCAAAACACTGATTTTAATGCTCCACAACTGGGGCTTTCGAGGCACAAGCTTTGAAATGATGTTCTAAGAGCACGATGTGCTCCAAAATCAGATTTTGATGCTATTGATTCTAGATTCGAGACTTGAATCTTGAAACCTTGTTGTGCCTCCAAACATTGATTTTGATGCTCAAAAATTGGGTCTTTCGAGGCACAAGCTCTGAAATGAGCTTCTAAGATAATGATGTGCGTCAAAATGGAGGAATGTTGATTTTACAGGCTCCGAAATAGGGACTTGCTTCTTGAAACCTTGTTGTGCCTCAAAACATCGATTTTGATGTTCCAAAATCAGGGCTTTCAAGGCACAAGCTCTGAAATGAGGTTCTAAGAGCATGATGTACATCAAAATTGCATTTTGATGCTACCGACTCTGGAATTGGGACTTGTTTCTGAAAAACTTGTTGTGCCTCCAAACAATAATTTTTATGGTCCAAAAATGAGGATTTTGAGGCACAACCTCCGAAATCAGGTTCTAAGAACACCCTGTTTGTCAAAATCGGGTTTTGATGCTATCAGCTTGAGAATTGGGACTTCTGTCTTGAAACCTTGTTGTGCCTTTAAACATTGATTTTGATGTTTGGAAATTGGAGCTTTCAAGCCACACGCTTCGAAATGACGTTCTAAGTGCACGATGTGCGTCAAAATCAAATTCTGACGCTACCGGCTCCAGAATCAGGACTTGCATCTTGAAACCTTGTTGTGCCTCCAAACATCGATTTTGATGCTCCAAAACTAGGGCTTTTGAGGCACAATTTCTAAAATAGGGTTGTAAGAGCACATTGTTCATCAAAATTGAATTTTGATGCTAGTAGCTCTAGAATCGGGGCTTGCGTCTTGAAAACTTGTTGTGCCTCAAAACACTAAATTTGATGCTCCGAAACTGCGACTTTCTTAGCACAAGCTTCAAAATGAGGTTCTAAGAGCACGATGTGCGCCAAAATCAAATTTTGATGCAATTGACTCTAGAATCAGGACTTGCATCTTCAGACTAGGTCTTTTGAGGCACAAGCTCTAAAATTTTATTTGGAAACTGGGTCTTTCGAGGCACAAGCTCTGAAATGAGCTTCTAAGGGAATGATGTACGTCAAAATGGAAATTTGATGCTATAGGCTCCAGAATAGGGACTTGCTTCTTTAAACCTTTTTGTGCCTCAAAACATTGATTTTGATGTTCCAAAATCAGGGGTTTCAAGACACAAGCTCTGAAATGAGGTTCTAAGAGCACGATGTATATCAAAGCTATGTTTTGACGTTATTGACTTTGGGACTTGTTTCTGGAAACCATGTTGTGCCTCGAAACACAAATTTTTATACTCCAAAAATGAGGTTTTTGAGGCACAACCTCCGAAATGAGGTTCTAAGAACACCATGTTTGTCAAAATCATGTTTTGACGCTATCAGCTTGAGAATCGAGACTTGTGTGTTGAAACCTTGTTGTGCCTTTAAACATTGATTTTGATGTTCTAAAATGAGGGCTTTCGAGCCAGACGCTCCGAAACGAGGTTCTAAGAGCACGTTGTGCATCAAAATCATGTTTTGATTGTACAGGCTTCGGAATAGGGACTTGCATCTTGAAAGCTTGTTCTGCCTCCAAACACCAATTTTGATGCTTCGAAACTGAAGATTTTGAGGTATAAGCTCCAAAACAAGGGTCTAAGAGCATGATGTGCATCAAAATCAAATTTTGATGCTAGCGGCTCCAAAATCAGGGTTTACATCCTGAAACCTTGTTGTGCCTCGAAACATCGATTTTGATGCTCCAAAACTGGGGATTTTGAGGCACAATTTTCTAAAATAAGGTTCTAAGAGCACAATGCGCATCAAAATTGAAGTTCAATGGTACTGGCTCTGTAATCGGGGTTTGCATCTTGAAACCTTGTTGTTCCTCAAAACACTAATTTTGATGCTCCAAAACAGGGGCTTTCGAGGCACAAGCTTCAAAATGAGGTACTAAGAGCATGATGTGCGCCAAAATCCAATTTTGACCCTATTGACTCTAGAATCAGCACTTGCATCTTGAAACCTTGTTGTGCCTCCAAACATTGATTTTGATGCTCCAAAATTAGGTCTTTCGAGGCACAAGCTTGAGAATCGGGACTTTTGTCGTGAAACATTTTTGCACCTTTAAACATTGATTTTGATGTTTTGAAACTGGAGCTTTCGAGCCATATGCTCCGAAACGAGGTTCTAAGAGTAGATGTGCATCAAAATCACGTTTTGACACTACATGCTCCACAATAATAAACAAGGCAAAACACTTGAGATCTAAACTGAGTCCAAGATTGGACTATCTAGCATATTTGCGGAAGGAAATCTCAGAGGCTTTAGCATAGGGAAGTAAAACACCGGTAGAACAATTGCAGCATCTCACCGGTACTGTGAAGAGGACTAAAACAACAATAAAAGATAGCAAAAAGTTTATGGATAGTATAAACTTAATTTTGGGCGATCTTTTCCAGATAATAACTACCCAACTACAAGGTTGAGGATATGGACAGGTATAACTACAAACTCTACTAACATCTTGACAACCTTTGTCATTGATGCCAAAGGGGGAGTAGTAGGATGAGAAAGTTCAAACACAGGAATCATATGCTTAGGGGGAGCCCTTCATATTTTTGGTAAATGTTTTTTGGACTACACATTTTGGACACTTTTTGAAATTTCTCATGAGTGTTGCCATCAATGCCAAAGGGGGAGATTGTTGGCATATGGACACTCCAATGAGACATTGTGTGTGATTGAAGGTTTTGTCATTAATGACAACCTTGCAATCCTATGGCACCGGCAAGACATCATACCAGCAAAGCATTACACAAGCAAGACAGTGCACCGACACCGGCACTGGCACAGAAGAAAAGATGTATACCGGCATAGAGGCCGACAGGATTTTTGATGTGTAATATTTTGATTATTATTGTAAGCTGACTTGGCAAATTGTAAAA
>NW_026730410.1:0-14000 GCF_030272615.1 Cryptomeria japonica
TTTCAATAGTATGCAGATGACAACTTCTTCTATTTGCCTCTTTTCATCATCAGATCTGGATTCATATTTTACATATCTGAATGATCCAAATCCACAATATTCTTTCAGATCAGCACATAAATTTTCAACACTATGTACATTTACCTTCTTGCTCTTGAAAATCTGAAATTTACTAGCATCTTTAGACTCTGTGTCACTGGACTCTTTAGTCAAAATGAGTCTCCGAGTAGATTTCTTATAGGTCTTTGTTACCTTAGGAACAACAACAGTCTTTGGTTTCTCACTCGGTGACACTGCAGATGATCTTGTGTTTGGGCGCTTTATTGAGGGAGTCGGTGATGCCTTTGATGTGTCATGTTTCTTCCTCTTTAGAAATTTCCCTTTAGGCAACTCGGTGCTTAGTGTAATAGTAGCCTCTTGGGCTTCTGATTCCTCCTCAGTGATTACTAGTGTGCTCTTGACAGGTGTGGAGGAAGAACCTTCTCCAAATTTCTCTGATAGTGCCTTGATCATCTTTGTTGCTTTTCTTGTAGCTTTTGGTACTACAATGCTCATCTTTACTTTCTCTTTCACTTCTTCATATGTTCCATGCCTCAGCTTGGTAGCATGCCTTGGTAGTGTAAGAAAGGCATCTATCTACTGTTGTGTGATGTCAAAGTCAATCTCATAACCCATAGGTGGCAAAGATTGAGTTCTTGGTTCCACAACATTCGCATAGCAGTAGTCGGTGTCTACTTCAAAACATATGTCATCTTTGTATTTTTCCACTAGCTGGGGTGGAATTCTATACCTGTTATGCATCTTCTCTTGAAACTTTCTGAAATAATCATCCATAATATCATTGAAGTTGTCACCTAGATGTTTGATAAAATCATTGATTTGATGGGTGTCTGGTCGGTGTAGCTCCCAAACAACTTTACCGACTGTTGGAAAGACTTTTTCAAAATAGAAAAACATGCATAATAATAGTGATCCAAACTTTAGTGTATCAGCCGAGTTGTTCTTCATCGGCTTCTTGATGGTGTTCAGATTCTCAAATAGGTTTTTCAGCAATACTTCACAAAGATCAAATTTCATTCCCTTTTTCATAATTTTGTATGCTAAGTCGACTGCTACACAGGGTACAATGTTTTCCCTTGCTGATTGGAAGAAACAATAACCTATCACTCTACTAGCAAACTTTAGCTCTGCATGAGTTACATTATTCAGTTTCAGTCCTCTACAATCTGATTCCACTCCGGTTAAGGTGATCAATTCCTTTTGTGATATCATCTTCTGAGCTCGGGCATGATCATAAATAGGGTAACCGGTAATCAGATGAATGATTTCCTTGGTGATTTTGAATGGTTGCTCCTCTAACCACATGAAATCATCGTGAACTCTACTCAGAACAAACTTGACCCACTAGGGTTTGAAGACACGGGGATAGGTTAGGGCTTCCGTCAATCCCGTGATCTTAATGTACTCATACTTGCTATCCAATTTCCCATCAGTACACAATTCATCATAGGTGTCTTTGATTTCAACATGACCTAGTTCTTCCACTTGATATTTGGTGAAGAATCTGACATCCTCAACTAGTAAAACTCTATCCGGGATGAGTGAAAATGTAGTTTTGTCATCCGGTTTTGATGCTACTTTGGGAGTTAGAGAGTATTTTAGTGAGGGCTTTTCAACATTCTTAACAACAACGGGTTCTTGGATCTTCGGTGCCATTGTAGATTTCAGATAGAAATTATCAAAAGATCCTTAGGGTTTGAGAACTTTCAAATGATAGACACTTTTCCTCTTAACAAATATGAAACAGAAATCTTCAACAGATATGATCGGTAAACCAACTTAACAATGCATTGAGATTGATATAAATACCTTGAATTTCACTTCGGAGGAGGTTTGATCGCCTTGGAATCACTTTGCTCCACTCTCTTGAAAACTTGGTAAGTGAAAAATGACCACGTAAATGCTTTAAGTACATAATATACCTTATTGGGCTCCATGCAGGTTAGGTTAAAACATTAAATGCACTCGGTTCCACTAAACTGATTTACTCTCCTTTTTCTGCTTTAACCGAGTAGCTAGATTTCCTTCATTTACTGACTAGATAGGCTTCCTGTAGTTACCGAGTTGACAGGTTTCCTGTATAGTGCTTTCAAAATACTTTGATAGAATTTCAAACTTACTAATACATCTTTAACTATGCAAATTTTGCCTGAAGTACATAATAAAATAGAAACTGTTAAGATTTGACCTTTGAGAGAGTGCAATCCCTTCATAGCTTTACCAATTAATTTGGAATAGGTGCACCTAATTCGGTAGGTAAGGTGCTTTATTCATTTGACACAATTTCCTTCTTTTTCCAAATCATCTGTAATTTGCCTTTTATTTCTTCAGTGTCTCCTGTAGGTTGATCTTTGCAATCTCTAGCCAAGTGTCCAACTTTGTGACAATGAAAACATGCCATACCAGGATTTCTCCATGATCTTCGGTTGTTCATTCCAAACCTTATAAAGAAGTTGGCACTTATATGTCCATATCTTCCACAACATTCACACCATATCCTTGTATTGTAATCCCATGGTACTGCAGCATATGGTCGGTTAAGTTCTCAGTGAGTTCGGTAGCTTCCAGTATTTGCTCGGTGTGTAGACCACATATAGTTCTCTTGCTTAAACCAACACTTCTCAGTACTGTGTCCATATCTATTGCAGTTTTGCCAAAACCCTTTGAATTTTTCCTTCTTATAATTGCTAGCAGACTTTGTCCTACATTGGTTAAATGTGTGACCATATTTATTTCAATTGTAATAATAATCGTTGGACTTAGTGACATTCGGTTGCTTACCTTTTCTGATTCGGCACATGTTGGTAGTATGACCTTGATTTCCACAGTAGTTGAAAATAGGCTTCTTTCTTTTGATGTTATTCTTGTTTCCAGCTTGCTTTGATGATTCTTTTCTCTCGGTAGTATGAATTCCCTTCTCGGTAGAGTCTTTTCCTTTGTAACCGAGTCCTGCATCTTTGTTGGGTCTTCTTGTATATAGTTGCTCATCCAACATCTTTGATGCTTCATAACTCTTCTTCAGTGTTTCTTTGGATTTCTTCTCTATTTCAAGTTCATCGGTCAACCTTGATACTTCAAGTTTCAATGCTTGATTCTCATCATCTTTCAAATTTGCTTCATGATGTGCATAACCTAGTTGATTTGACAGATTTTTTTGAATCCCAGTCAATCTTATGATTTCATCATTCTTTTCAGATACTAATGCTTCAACTTGTTGTTTCCCTCTTTCTAGATCTCTTACATTATCCTCGGTTGTCCTCAATGCATCAAGATTTTCAGTCATCTGTGTGCTGAAATGTTCATGTTCTCTTTTCATTTCTTTTAGCTGATCAGTCAGTGATTTGTTCTTTTCTTTGAATCAATCATTTCTTCAATCTCTTCAGACATACTATTATCAGATGATGTCTCAATTTGTTCCACTAACTCTTGAGAGTCCTGCAAATCATTAGATAATCTTCTTCTCACTTTCAATGATTTTTGCATTTGTCTTTGCATGTCTGCAATCACTTGATTAGCATGATCCAATTCTTCTTGTAGATATATAATTCTCCAAGATTGTTTATAGTCTTCCATTGATAAGATCTTTCTCTTTAGGTTATTAAACCTTTTTCCAAGATTCAAGCTCTGATACCAATTGTTAGGCCCAATATGGAAAGCTAGTGTACTGAGAGGGGAGGGGTGAATCAGTACTTCAAAACTATTCTTCAACAATAAATTTACTGTTAAGCATAAACTGAATAGTGCAATAACATAATATAATGCTAAAACAAATAAATAACAATCATACATGATTCACTCCATAACACATATATTTTGGTTACGCAGAAACTCTTGGTTAGAGAGAAAAACTGCGGTGGGGATGACACCCACAACTTCACTACTGCAATAATAAAAGTTGTTCAGTTAGAGCTACATGTTTAGCTATTTCTAATAGCTTACCCTATTAGGAGTATCAAGATTGTTAGATTTACCTTCCTAATGGATTTTACAACACTTATTCTAAATGCTGCACCTGGTTAAAGGCTTTACAATTTATAGAATTAGTTAGAATCTTTTACCTTGTTAAAGGTTTCTCTTACAACTTCAAAATATTACAATAAATCATTACAAATATCTGCAACTTTACATCTGGAATGTTATAGCAGATTCTATGTGCTCAAAATTATAGTACCTTGCTTATAGCATACCTCGGTAATCCATATATTAACTCGGTAAACCCTTCTGTTTACTCTGTTCATTGACTGTTCTCTGAAATCCTTCTCAGTGACCTCTATGTTTCTCTATCAATTGTAAGAGTCATAACACTCTGTGATATCTCATGATTTTCCTTTTCGTATATGTCTTGCTTCACACACACATGCACATATATACTTGCACATATATCTAATCCTGAATTCATGCTGTATAAATAGATCTCTTATGTCGGTGATCTGGTCCATGCTTCGATCTTACAAACATGATTTCTTGAATGAATAACCATGCAAAATATTTTATTGGTTAGATGACCTCAAAATCATACACAATCTTTAAGTGCAATTTCCAATGTGATAACGGTTACTTGTTCCTCGATCTTTTTAACACATTTCCCATATATGTCCAGGTTCAGTGAATCTGGTAACATGTTTCACTCGGTGTGTGTTCACTCGATATATCATTCTTGCTGCTTGGTAGACATAGAGTGTTACTCGGTAGAGTGTTCGGTGTATACTACACTTTGAGACTACTTTCTTCTATAACCGACTGCACTGTGCTTACCGACTCAAAGATTCGGTAGAAGTAACCGACTAGAATATATAGAATAACTTTGAACATAAGACTAATGGAAATCTTAGTAGGTTGTAACACATGATGATGAAGATGACCTTGATGTTGTTCATGATGTCCCTCTACTTGAGAAGGCATCTGAGGCCCTTTACAAAGGCTCGTAAGCAACTCTTCTCTCCGCTGTATTGTTGTTGGTGAACTTGAAGGTTATGAATGGTTTATCCAACATAAAAATGTCACGTATGTTAAGGTATGTCATATATGTCATAATAAACTGTGAATCATGCTGTACCATTAATATTCTTTATTATAACAAATTATATTTTTTCGCTGTAGATTGATAGGTGAGTTTTTGTTACCACCATCAAATATTCTACCTCACTCATACCGAGAATTGTCTACCGTTATGAAAGATATTGGAATGGAGTATCAAGCAATATATGCTTGTCCCAATGATCATATTATATATCACAAACAACATGAATTTCAAATTGAATACCCTGAATGTCATATCAGTAGATATCGAACATATTAAATAACAAAAAGGGTTCCTCACAAGGTTCTTCGCTATATTCCCATTATTCCACGTATGCAACGATTATTCAAGTGCACTAGCTTGGCGCAATTTATGGATTACCATGCACACAATAAAAGCCGAGATAACATTATTCAAATGCCTATGGATGGTTCAACATTTATGGACATAGAGGAAAAGTGGCCACACTTTAAAGAAGAACCTCGTAATCTCAGGCTTTCATTGGCAGTGGACGATGTCAATCCAGTTGGAGAGATGAGATCTGTTTACTCAGTGTGGCCTATTTTTGTTATCAACAATAACATTCCTCCATGGATGTCAATAAAGAGGGAGCACATAATGTTGGCAATGATTGTTCCAGGTATTTTATCATTTAAAGATAGTTGTCTAAATTTAATTATAAATATTGCAGTAAAATGGTCATAATAATTATGTAATGTTTTTGTTCATTCGATTAGGTAAGTACCAAGTTAAAGATATGAATGCATATATCAAGCCTCTTATCGATGAGTTGCTGGAGTTATGGAATGGTGTCACTATGTATGATGTCTCTAGACCAATAGGACAAAGACAATTTCAATTCCATGCGATGGTTCTATGGACAATACACGATGCCTCGGGGCTAACACATTTTTGTGGTATGTTATAGTGTTTAAGTTGTGCATGAACATTATAATTCAAAAAATTATCATATTTAATCCAATCATACATATCTTGTAGGTCTTCAAACAAAGGGAAAATTTGCATGTCCTGTTTGTGGTCCAAAGATGAAATCTCGTCATTCAAAAAGTTTAGGAAAGCAGGTGTTTGATGAGTATAGGCACTTTCTCCACAAAAATCATAAGTATCGAAATAATGAAAAACATCTTTTCAATGGGAAAGAAGAGAATACATCAAATCCATGAAGAATGACACCTCACCTATGGAAGTTGGAATATAATAGAATTAATCATCAAGGGAATTGCATTCCATCTATTGGTTTGTCATAAAATATCTTTTCTATTTTGTTTTATTTACTGATGATGTGATTGATGATCATGAAGGTCGTGAAGGCATAAATGAACACCTTCCTAAGGGAATAAAAAGTTATCCCCAACAATTTAGTAGGTTGCCCTACTACGAGAAGTTACAAATTATTAATTTGTTTGATAGTATGCATATTGGAAAGAATATAATAGAGATAGTATTAAAAATATTGGATGGAAGGTGTGACAAAGAAAAAATTGTCAAAATATGTAGTGACATTCAGGATTCCAATCATGCAGTGATACATGTCATTCAATCAAATAGCCATGGAGACCAGATTAATATAAGTGAGCTTCCTTGGTTATTAACAGACCAGCAAAGCAATGCTATAAAAGAAGTCATACAAAAAATTTGATTTCCCATAGGATTTGCTGTGAACATAAATAATCTCAAATCAAAGAAAAGTGAATTTGGGCCAAGGATGAAAACGCATGATTGGTATACCTTCATTAAGGTAATTCATGCTCTTGTGTTTTTAGTATGTATTTAAGTACTGCGCATACGTGTACTTTTCATTATGTTACAAAAAAATGAAAAGATAATTTTATAATTGTTGCAGTACGTTCTACCTCTATCTCTCCTAGATGACTTTGACAATAATGTCAAGCAAGTCATATATGATCTTGGAAAATACATGAGGTAAGTAGTGATATTTGTTTAGTTTGTTGTATAGATATTATATTTGCGATTTGTTTTACTTGTTATGTAATATATTTTTTTGCGTCTTGAATACCTTGTAGGTGGTTCTCATGTAAAGAAATCCATAAAGACGATATAAAATATTGAAAGAGAAAAATTCCTCATTTAATGTGTGAAATGCAAAAGTGTCTACCTCCAACTTTTTTCAATGCACAAGAACACTACCTCATACACCAAGTTGAGGAGATTGAATTGTGTGGACCTGTACACACTAGGTCAATGTGGATGGTTGAGAGGTACTTGAAATTTTTGAAGGCTTTGGTTCGACAAAGAGCACATCCTAAGGGTTCTATGGTGGAGGTGTAAGGAAACTCAGGTGCGGAAACAACTTCCTACACTAATCTCTAGAGGAAAGTATTGTGCAAATTCTTTTAAATCCTTACAATTTCAGATTTGTTAACTACTTTAACAAAGATATTGCAGCCATATACCATGCATACAGAAAATAGAGAATGACACAATGATTTACCCTGGGGAAAACCTTTCGGTAAAAAACCCCAACACTCCAAAACCTGCACAATGTATTATCTTCAACACAACGGTTACAACACACTTGCAATGCAAGTTCTTTCAGGAGACAATCGACACTTCAAGACAAATCTAGTAGCTCGATATCGTACCAACAATACACTCTTTTCGTATCACAGTCTGTAACCCTAAAAAAATGCTTATGCGCTTTCCTTTTTAGGGCAACTTCCAAAGATAGGCATATTAGGGTTTTACCATTCTCTGAGAAAATAGGAACCCCACGATTGTGGAAGAGTGTACAGTACTCAGCTTTATCAGTTGCCACATGTCTTGCATGTCTTCACCCATCATTGAAATCTCCTAGAAATAGCTCTTACGTGTTATAGGAATCTGTCATAACCATTTCAGCCATGATCTCCTTACACACAATTCAAGATGCCGACACATCAAGTGGAGTGACACATCAACATGCCAACTAGACATGTACACTCACACTTAATTACATTAATTGCAAGAAAAACATTTTACAAAACAAATAATAAGAATAGGAATTATCCAAGGTTGAGACACCTTATTCCTAACATTCTCCCACTTATCAAACAACTTGTAAGAGCAATAGGAACATAACAGGAACTAACCGCTATAGGCCAAAAGGCCCATAGACTCCGAACACCATCTGAACTTCGTAGTGCCCACTGGTTTCATTAATGCATCTGCAACATTCCTCACAGTATCTACCTTCTCCAAATTTACCTTTCCATCTTCCACCATATCTCTCACAAAGTGAAACTGCACATCAATGTGCTTCGTTCTGGCATGGAAAGTTGGATTCTTTGCAAGGCAAATATCGCTCTGACTGTCACACCAAATAGTAATCTATTCTACATCAACACCAACATCAGAACACAATCTCCTAAGCCAAATGGCTTCCTTACAAGCATGAGTAGTAGCCATGTACTCAGCTTCTGTAGTGGACAAAGCAACCACAGGTTGTTGCTTACTCATCCAACTGATGGCACCACCAAACATAGTGAACACATAAGCACTGGTGGATCTCCTGCTGTTAATATCACCTGCCCAATCTGAATCCACAAACCCATGAATACAAATTGAATGCGGAGATCCAGAAGAGTTACCATGGTAACATATGGAGTAATCTGATGTACCCCTCAAATATCTGAATACTCGCTTAACTGCATCCCAGTGTACCCATCCAGGGTTAGCCATAAACCGACTCAAGACTCCCACTGCTTGGGCAATGTCTGGTCTAGTACAGACCATAGCATACATAAGACTGCCAACTGCACTAGCATAAGGTACTCTACTCATGTCCTCCACCTCACTAGGAGATTTTGGACAATCATCTACAGATAACTTTGTTCCCACTGAAACGGGAACACATAGTGGTCTACAATCTGCCATGCTGAACCTGTCCAACACAGACTTCACATACTTACTCTGACTCAACCAAAGTTCTCTGTTAGACCTGTCTCTACTGATTTCCATACCCAAGATGTACCTTGCTACCCCAAGATCTTTCATCTCAAACTGTGCTGACAACTGAGATTTAAAATCAGAAATCATACCCTTACCCTTCCCAAACAATAACATATCATCAACATATAATGCAACAATAAGAAGGTGATCATTTTCAACTCCGAAATAAACACAATGATTTGATTTCAATCTTACAAATCCAATTGACAACACAAAGGCATTTTGGATGATCATTTTCAAGTCTTTCAAGTGACAAATATTTCATCGAGAAATGACATTCATCCTCAACATTCTCAAAATCGATACTATGGTATTTTGGATGATATACTTGAGTGTGACTTTGATTACTTCAAATTAGTTTTGTTCATCATCAAATGGTACAGGCTACAATTGAATAAAAATGATCCAGATAGAACTGTTATTGAACATGATAATGGTTTTATAATGCTAAATACAAGGTCATTTGAACTAGTTGGGGATGAGCCCTATGTTCTTCCAAGCCAATGTGAGCAAGTATTTTACTCAGAGGTTCCACATAAACCGGGTTGGTCATTTGTTGTTAGACATGATCCAAGAGGAAGGCCGATAAAGTATAATGTGATGGAAGAAGAAGATACTGAAGAAGTAGAAGATGAAGTGGATGATGATCACGATCGATAGTTTCTCAATGACGATGAAGAAGAACAAGAAGAAGAAGAAGAAGAAGAAGATGATGATGATGATGATGATGATGATGATGATGATGATGATGACGGTGATGGTGATGGTGATGGTGATGGTGATGGTGATGGTGATGGTGATGATGGTGATGGTGATGATGATGGCAAAGATGTTGATGATGATTATGACGACGACGACGATGATGATGATGATGATGATGATGATGATGATGATGATGATGATGATGATGATGATGATGATGTTGGCAATTGTTTATTACCTATGTGATGGATGGTGATTTATGATACATATGTGATGGGTTACATGTTTATGATGAGACATGATATGTGATGCTAATTGTGATGCTCTATTACATATATGATGACACATTATGTGATGCTTCTGATGCTTATGATACGTATGTATTTATTGTTTATCAACTTACAAATGTAGCAATTCTTACGATGCTCAATTGATGGTGTTGTTTCAGGTATAGTCCCTGTGTGATGCTGTCACCTTTGGTGAGAACAGGTCGTTGACTATAGACATCATCAACCATTTAGTTGAGGATCCTGCATAGTCTACATATGGTAAAGGTAAGGAATTAAAAAATTTACAATGATTTTGATGACAACATCTTTTTAATATTTAATACTCTTTTTGTCTACAAAGTTCATGTTGTTCATGTTGTGTACTATGTAATTTCGCTAACGTTTTTAATACTTTTTCTTTGTCACAGGCCGACATGGATCCATCACATATCGCAGACAGAGATGTAGCTTGCGACACTTCTACCAAGCAGGTAAACCTCATTGTAATTGTACAAATTAGATAGAAGCAAACTGTTACATTATTATGTTCTTTTTTTTAGTGATTTATACTAATTTTGTAATTGTTAATGATATTCTTGACATAGACGGATGTTCGGGGAAAGGGAAAGGGAGTTCCAGTACCTGAGCAACTTTCTATGGATGTAGAATAATTAGGGTTAAGAAATGATGACCCTAAAGATCCCACAGACCTTGTGAAATTCTTTAAAATGCCTCTTATAAAAATTAGAAAAGAGATTGTTGCTTTGGCAGCCGTGCATCCTACCACTGATGAGATACGACAGAGGGTGGAATTATTGTTTAAGACAACAAAAAACTTGCAAGTAAGAAGGTAATGAAAGCTTTAATTATAACAAAAGTTCAATAATGGTTTATATTTTATTCTCTTTTATGTCATTATATAAATATGTACGTATTGTTTTTACAGCAATTTATCCGCCCTCATGAAAGTCATTCCCATGATCAGGGTGTTGTAGGATCTTCAGGTGATGACGATTTTCTTGTATTATCACTTGCTTGGCTTATCACTCTGAGTACCCAAAACACATCATACTTGATACTGTCAATTTTCAAAATAAAGGTTCATCCTTGTTTACAATTCTTGCACTTTTCATATATTTAATGTTTGATATATTTAATGTATTATTCTTTAGGTATTGTCAATGTTACTATACAAATGTCACCACCGCCTCATCAGAGGTCACCCTCACCTATATTGTCGACTACAATTTTGGCAACACGTAGCATGCAGACATCCTCTAGTGCACATCATATTGGCCCTCCCACTATTGGTAGATCCCTCTTTTGCTCTATCTTCTGTCATGTGTTTATTTCCCTTCAAGCGTTCTTCCTTGAATTCTAATGCCATTTCATAGTGGATTCATTTTTTGCAGGAGGAGATGCACATGAGGATGTGCCAGAGGCGACTACTACTGATAACATACCATCATTTCCTAGATCTTCTTGTATTGCTAGTACGGGAATGTTACAGGCCATATTGGTGGTGAGCAATGAAGAAATGCTTCCCTTAAAGATACAAAAGGTTCCAGATACTTTAAAATTATTATTATATACTCTAATTGTAATTTACTTTATGATCACTCGTTTTGGACTAATGATCCCATGAATTTTTTGCAGGCAATGATATTTGGGCCCACCATACGTAAAAGGTGGTACATCATATGTGAACTAACCCTTATCCACTTTTGATTTCATATCATTGCTAGAATAGTTTTCCTTTGATCCATTTTTTGAAGTGTAATAAATGTAGATTTAGTTCATTTCTAAATCTAATAGGTTTATTTTTGCTTTAAAAGGTGGAATGACCAAGAAAAAAGGTTAAAAGATGAATTGACAAACTAAATGGTTGAGTGGTTTGGAAATGACACCTTTGACAAAACCAACTTCTTGAAAAAGCTGGCACATATCTAAAGTATGTGAGGGACCAATACAGGACCCATTTGGAGAGGAACCTAAAGTACGAGCGTCCCCCCATGATTCCAGAGAGGGAGTGGAAGGACCTAATTTTGGATGCCAAGGAGAGAATTGAAAGGAAAAAAGGAAATACACCACTAGACACCAAAAGAAGGTATGGGATACTATTAAGAATGTAAGTATGTACTAATTAATTACTCTTTATATTTATATAATCTAACATATTTCAAACTTTTTATAGACTGAGTGACACGTCAAAGGCAACCAAGGCAAGGCAAGAAAAGCACGGGCAACACAAACTCGGCTCTAGTGGTTACATGAAACTTGCTGCATGAATTGTAAGTATCTCATGTAAACAAAATATTGCATCAAAATATTAATAAATTGCAAATGTTTTTTTTTTATCAAACAATGCAAGCAAAATTCATGGTACCAAGCAAAAATGCAGGGCTCTAAATTCAATAGAGCGCCCATAGAAGATGACAAGAGAATTGCCTACCAGTAAGGCTATTCAGCCGTGGCTGATCGGCTACAAGAATTGAGTGGGCATACACAACATTCGAGTGCATCCATCACACAGGTAAATATGGTAAATGGAAGTTGTTTTAAATTGAATACTTTACCAGAAATATAATTGATGTTGAGTTCCAACATAAAGTGACTATATGTGTTTTAAATAAACAAGCAATGATAACAATGTGCATGTCATTGGAATGCAACATGCTAATTGTGAAACACCACCTGCACATGAAGGTCCGGATGTGCATCCCTGTAGTGGAGGTATTCATTTGCTATTCAAATTTATTTATTTAACTATTAATACAAGTATATATATCTTAATTTATAATTAGAGTAGTAACTAATTTAACCTTTTTTGTTAATATTTTAGAGAATATAGTCGGTGGTGAGCAAGTGGAGCATGATCTGGGTACACAACCTCAAGAACGTGATGTTCCCCACTCAGGTAAAGAGGACCACTGTTATTGCTTTAAACAAATATAATTGCAATTGGTGTTCAGCATTAATGTAACCTTTAGCATTTCAACTCTAGATGATCTAGAGGGTGTTCAGCATGTTGAGGTTGAGGCTACACAAAATGATGTGGCCCCATCAGGTAAAGAGAACAACAATTATGTTCTCTAAATTAATGAAATACTTGTAACAATAATAATTTTTTTTTGAATTTAACCCATTTCTTTGTTATTGCAGAGGACCCCCCTTCGCTTCAGTGTCTTCGTCCTTAGTATAGGACTAGGCATACATTGAGATCACGAGCAGTTGGCAGAACATCTGCAGAGGGGGGAAATGATGAAGAAACCGGTGTTCCACTTAGTCTTTTCATAGCTTCAAAGAAAAAACAAAGAAATAAATGATTGTAATATAACTAATTTGATAATGACTGATTTTTATGTGTTAGTGAATGTAATTATGTGCTAATTAATGGTTATGGATGATATGTGTTAATTGATATTGATGAATGTTGCGTGAATTAATGTTAATCAATGTTATGTGTTAATGAACGTTATGTGATATTAATGAATGAATGCTATATTTTATTAATGGTAGAAAGAATTAATGAATGAATGTTATAATATGTTAACAAGGAATTTAGAGTGATGTTAAGGGAGGGGGAGGGGCCAAATGAGCTTCTACCTTCACGTGGTTGGCCCTATTAAGTAGAGAATATTAAACTATTCTCGAAACCAAGTGAAGCTCAACAAGGTAACACACTTTTCAATATTTCATTATGTTGCATAGTTAATCTTATTGAATAATGTATATTGAATCTTAATAGCAGGGTGCAAGTGGAGCCAACATGAACAACAACACAACAAGTTGCTGGGTATAATGAACTCCCATATTGTCTTGTCTATACACAAACAATATGAGTTGCTTCTAGTGTTGATATCCAAGGTAGGACTACAAAAGTTATGAATATGCCTCATCCTTGTAAGTTTTTTTATTACTTGTAAGTCATAAATATTTCTCTTTAGTTGATTAAAATTAAATGAAAATCTTTAATGAAT
>NW_026730411.1:0-14000 GCF_030272615.1 Cryptomeria japonica
AATTTTCTAAAATTTTTAAACTATTAATTTTTTTAATTTTATAATATTATTAAATATAATAGAATAAAAAATATCTTACAAAATATAATTAAATCAAAATTAAAAATCAACACAAATTTTGTTACACTAGATACAACTATTATTAATATGTAAATTTCACCTTTAAAATATCATACTTGTAAGTTTTAATCATTTCAAAAATAATATTCATAAATAATTATAATAACAATTATTTTTTATTTATATTATAAAAAATAAAGACAAAAATTCTTACATATCACAAATTGTTAAAAACAATAATATATTCGCAACTTTGAATTTACCATTTCTTACCTCTTTTATTACTTACATGTTTAAAGCTACAAAACATAATTTATTTTCATATTTAAAAATTATTCTTGAGATGGTTTTTTTTATGAATGAACCAAACAATAGTCTTCGCCAATAAAAAAATAGAGGCAACACTTTGATTGGTTTCTTTAGCCTCTATAGAGTCCTTTGGTGTCTCGATACTCAGTGTCTTAGTTGCAACATTTGTAGTGCTAGAAGGTGCTTGAGATGTCTGTTCTTGAGTAGTACCTTAACTTGCTGTAGACTTGTTACCTTCAGTGCCTTGATCTGTATCCTGAGGGGTTTCGGTTGAGACAGGATGTTTGATTGGTGGATAAGGCTCAACTTGTTCCAAGACTAATTCACTGGATACAAGTTTTGCATATGCATTGCCTTCTATCATTTCCTATTCTGGTTCCTCTGTATCCATGACATCTTCATCTATTTGAATGGTGTCAGCAGGGTCTTGCTCAGTAACATCAGGATCTTGCTCGGTGACATCAACAATTTCAACTGTAGCTTGCTCACCAGCATCCTTGATTTTAAATATTTCTTGCCACTTTGCTTTTGTCTCATTTTCAACATCAATATACAACCCATTCATCAGTTTTAAGGCTCTCTATTTGACAAGAAACTTTGAGTTGTAGGTTGTCAGATGTTCCTTTATTTCAGCTACTGACATGTCAGGAAAGAGATGTACCAGACTTCTTTCTCTGATCTATTTCTCCGAGTCCATTGCATACTTCCACCTATTATCAATATGCAAATAAAGTTCATTCGGAAGTGACTTAGCTAGTTCCAATGGAGCCAACCAAAATTTTAGAAGTGTGCAGATGATAGCTTCTTCAATTTGTCTCTTCTCATCATTATTTCTGGTTTCATACTTTACATATCTGAATGATCCAAATCCTCCATATTCTTTCAGATTAGCACAAAAGTTTTCAACACTATGTACACTTACCTTCTTGCTCTTGACAATCTGAAATTTGCTTGCATCCTCTGATTCGATATCACTAGACTCTTTTGCCAAAATGAGTCTCCGAGTAGATTTCTTGTACGTCTTTGTTACCTTGGGAACAGTAACTCTCTTTGTTTTCTTACTCGGTGAAGCTGCAGATGCTCTAGTGTTATTTCACTTTGTAGGTGGAGTCGGTGAGGCCTTTGATGTGTCCTATTTCTCTTTTCAACACTTTTCCTTTAGGCAATTCAGTGCTCAATGTTATAGCTGCCTCTTGGGCTTCAGATTCCTCTTCGGTAATGGCAATGGTGCCTTTGAGAGGTGTAGAGGAAGAGTCTTCTCCGAATTTCTATGATAGTGCCTTTATCATCTTTGTTGCCTTTCTTGTAGCTTTGGGTACTACAATGCTCATCTTTACCTTTTCCTTCACTTCCTCATAGGTTCCATACCTCAGCTCGGTAGCATGCCTCAGTAATGTGAGAAATGCATCAATTTGTTGTTGTGTGATGTCAAAATCAATCTCGTAACCCATCGGTGACAAAGATTGAGTTCTTGGTTCCACAACATTCACATAACAGTAATCAGTGTCAACTTCAAAACATATGTCATTTTTGTATTTCTCCACTAGCTAGGGTGGAATCCGATACCTGTTATACATTTTTTCTTGAAATTTACTGAAGTAATCATCCATAATATCATTGAAATTATCACCTAACTTCTTGATGAAGTCATTGATCTGATGGGTGATTGGTCGGTGTAGTTCCCAAACAACTTTACCGACTGATGGAAGGAATTTTTCAAAATAGAAAAACATGCATACAAGTAATGATCCAAACTTTAGTGTATTAGCCAAGGTCTTCTTCTTTGGCTTCCTGATGGTGTTCAAATTCTCATACAAGTTCTTCAGCAACACCTCACATAGATCAATTTTCATTCCCTTTTTCACAATTTTGTATACTAGGCCTACTGCTGCACAGGGTACACTGTTTTCCCTTGCTAATTGGAAGAAACAGTAACCTATTACTCTTATGGCAAATTTTAGTTCTTCATCTGTGACATTGTTCAATTTCAATCCTCTGCAATCTGATTCCACTCCGGTTAAACTGATCAATTCCTTCTGTGATATCATCTTTTGGGCTCGGGCATGATCATAAATAGGGTAACCAGTAATCAGATGAATGATTTCCTTGGTAATCTTAAATGGTTTCTCTTTTAGCCACATGAAATAATCATGAACTCTACTCAAAAGAAACTTGACCCACTGGGGTTTGAACACACAGGGATAGGTTAGGGCTTCAGTTAATCCCTTGATCTTAATGTGCTCATACATGCTATTCAATTTACCATCGGTACATAGCTCATCATAGGTATCTTTGATTTCAACATGACCGAGTTCTTCAACATGATATTTGGTGAAGAATCTCACATCCTCGACTAATAACACTCTTTTCATGATGAGTGAAAAGGCGGTTTTGTCATCTAGTTTAGAGGCAACTTTGGGAGTCAAAGAGTATTTTAGTGAGGGCTTCTCTACATTCTTGACAACAATGGGATCTTGGATCTTAGCCGCCATTTTAGATTTCAGATAAAAGCTAACAAAGGATGCTTAGGGTTTTAGGATTTCAAACGGCAGACGCTTCACACTTAGCAAATAATAGCAACTTGATAAGATCGGTAAACCAGCTTAACAATGCATTGAGATTGATGTAAATACCTTGAATTTGCTTTGTAGGAGGTTTGATCACCTTAGATTCCCTTTGCTCTGCTCTCTTAAAAAGTTGGTGAGTTGAAAATGACTGTGAAAATGCTTTTAAGTACACAATATACCTTATTGGGCTCCATGCAGGTTAGGTCAAAAACATTAAATGCACTCAGTTCCATTTAACTGATTTACTCTCCTTTTTTATTTTAACCGGGTAACCAAAATTCCTTCATTTACTGACTTGACAGGCTTCTTGTATTCACCGACTTGACAGGTTTTTTAGTAAAGTGCTTCAAAAGACTTTGATAGAATTTCAAACTTACTATTACATCTTAATTATGCAGATTTAGAATTAAGTACATAATAAAATAGGAAATGTTAAGATTTAACTTTGAGATAATGCAGTCCCTTCATACCTTTACCGATTAATTTGGAATAGGAGTACCTAACTTGGTAGGTAAGGTACTCTCTTCATTTGACACAATTTCCTTCTTTTTCCAAATCATCTTTAATTTGTCTTTTATTTCCTCAGTGTCTTTTCTAGGTTGATCTTTGCAATCTCTAGCTAAGTGTCCAACTTTGTGACAAAGAAAACATGCTATACCAGCATTTCTCCATGATCTTCGGTTGTACATCCCAAACCTTATAAAATAGTTGGCACTTATATGTCCATATCTTCCACAACATTCACACCATATCCTTGTATTGTAATCCCATGGTACTGTAGAATACTGTCGGTAAGGATTTGTGTGAGTTCGGTAACCTCTAGCATTTGCTCGGTGTGCAGACCACATATAGTTCTTTTGCTTAAACCAACGCTTCTTGGTACTATGTCAATATCTAATAAAGTTTTTACAAAACCCTTTGAATTTTTCCTTCTGATAATTGTTTATAGACTTTGTCCTACATTGTTTAGATGTGTGACCATATTTATTGCAATTGTAACAATAACCATTGGACTTAGTGACATTCAGTTGCTTACCTTTTCTGATTTGGCACATGTTGGCAGTATGACCTTGATTTCCACAGTAGTTGCAAATAGGCTTCTTTCCTTTGATGTTCTTTTTGAATCCAGCTTGCTTTGATGATTCTCCTCTCTCGGTAGTATGAATTCCCTTCTTGGTAGAGTCTTTTCCTTTGTAACCGAGTCCTGCATCTTTGTTGGGTCTTCTTGTATTCAGTTGCTCATCCAACATCTTTGATGCTTCATAACTCTTATTCAATGTTTCTTTGGATTTCTTCTCTATTTCAAGTTCATTGGTCAACCTTGATACTTCAAGTTTCAATGCTTGATTCTCATCATCCTTCAGATTTGCTTCATGATATGCATAACCTAGTTGATCTGACAGATTTTGTTGAATTCCAGTCAACCTTGTGTTTTCATCATTCTTATCAGATATTAAGACTTCAAGTTGTTGTTTCTCTCTTTGTAGATCTCTTACTTTATCCTTGACTATCCTTAATGCATCAAGATTTTCAGTCATTTGTGTGCTAAAATGTTCATGTTCTCTTTTCATTGCTTTTAGTTGATCATCCAGTTCTTTGTTCTTTTCTCTCAATACTCCAATCATTTCTTCAGTTTCTTCAGATATACTGTTCTTAGATGATGTCTCAATTTGTTCCACTAACACTTGAGAGTCTTCCAAATCATCAGATAATCTTCTTCTCACTTTCAGAGATTTTTGCATTTGTCTTTGCATGTCTGCAATTACTTGATTAGCATGATCCAGCTCTTCTTGCAGATACACAATCCTCTGAGATTGTTTATAGCCTTCCATTGATAAGATCTTTCTCTTTAGGAAGTTAAACCCTTTTCCAAGGTTCAATCTCTGATACCAATTGTTAGGCCCAATATGGAAAGCTAATGTACTAAGAGGGGAGGGGTGAATTAGTACTTCAAAACTTTCCTTCAATAATAACTTTACTGTTATGCATAAACCAAATAGTGCAATAAAAATAATATAAAGCTAAAACAAATAGATAACAATCATACATGATTCACTCCATAACACATATATTTTGGTTACGCAGAAACTCTTGGTTAGAGAGAAAAATTGCAGTGGGGATGGCACCCACAACTTCACTACTGCAATAATAAAGAGTGCTCGGTTAGAGCTACATGTTTAGCTATTTCTGATAGCTTACCCTGTTAGGAGTAACAAGATTTGTTAGATCTACCTTGCTAAAGGATTTTACAACACTTAATTGAAATGCTACACTTGATTAGAGGCTTTACAATTTATAGACCTGATTAGAGTCTTTTACCCTGTTAAAGGTTTCACTTACAACTTCACAATATTACAATAAAAGCATTACAATTATCTGCAACTTTACATCTTGAATGTTAAAGCAGATTCTATGTGCTTAGAATAAGATTACCTTGCTTATAGCATACCTTGGTAACCCATATAGTAACTCGGTAAACCCTTCTGTTTACTTTGTTCTTTGACTGTTCTCTAAAATCCTTCTCGGTGACCTCTGTGTCTCTATAACAGTCATAACACTTAGTGCTTTTTCACATTTCTTGCTTCGTATATTTCTATATCTTTCTTTCTATCATGCTACATGTATATTTTTGATCTTAATCCATGTTGTATAAATAGATCTCTTATGAGGGTGATCCTTTCATTGCTTCGATCTTACAAACATTTTTTATCGAATGAATAACGGTTAGATGTTCCTCGATCTTGTAACACGTTTTCATATGTATGTCCAGGTTCAATGAAGCTGATAACACATATCACTCAGTGTATATCAATTCGGTGTGTCATCTTTGCTGCTCGGTAGACATGGAATGATACTCGGTAGATAGCTCG
Source organism: Cryptomeria japonica (assembly GCF_030272615.1). NCBI lineage: Eukaryota > Viridiplantae > Streptophyta > Pinopsida > Cupressales > Cupressaceae > Cryptomeria > Cryptomeria japonica. The sequence goes on from NW_026730411.1 coordinate 5,807, forward strand.
GTGTATACTACGTTCTGAGACTACTTTCTTCAATAACCGACTGGACTATTCCTACTGATTGCATATTTCGGTAGTAGTAATCGACTAAAGTATATAGAATAACTTTGACATAAAACTAATGGAAACTTGATAAGTAGTAACAAGATTGAATAGTTAGTATTCAAACAAAATATTCAAAACATAAAATAAATCATGAATAGCTTGTTATTTTACCTTTTCCTTCATAAACAACTATGGATGAAGTGAAGAAGCACCCTTGTCTCCACTTGATTTGATGTGCTCCTCTTTCTTGATTGTGGTGGATCTCCAAATGTCCACAAAGGATGATGAAATGGATGAAGGATGAATGGATTGAGAATGGGATGGATAGGCAAGATGCAATGATAAAATGACTAGGTGAAGGATCAGTGGATATTTTTCTAGAGTTTGGGTTGTATGGATGATTTTTGAAGTCCATTTTGGCAACATAAAATTAGATAGTTCTTGGAGATGGAAAATGAAGGAGTGGAGTCTCCAATTTATAGAAGAAGGAGAGAGGAAATGGAGGGCTAAGATTGATTGAAGATGGAGGGTCAGGATTGCATGTGAGCCCACACATGGATCAAGAGGAGTTGACAAGACAAGTGTGGAGTCCAAGAGATATGCCATAAAGGCTTTTATTGTCTCCACACTCCTCAAGGTTCATTGGGAAGGCTTCCCAATGCACCTATGGAAGATAAAAGAAATAAAATATTCCTTGGATGATGAGGAGAACAAATTAAAAATTCCTTAAAATGAGGAGCATGGGGATTGGAGGAATAGAAAGGAATTAAAAATTTCTTGGGTGAAGGGATACCTAGAGGAATGTGAGAATAGAAAGATATTAAAAATTCCTTGGGTGAAGGGATACCTAGAGGAATGTGAAAATATCACATTCATGTAGGAAAAGAGATTTTAAGAAAGGTGGGTGAGTGAAGGGAAAAAGATTTGACTTTGTGGCTAATCATGAGGATTAGCCACTAGCAACTCATTACAAGAGAGATTAGAAGATTGATTAGGTGAGATTAGGGTAAGTTGGATTTGTGAGAGGATTTGACTAGGAGAGAGAATGAGTGGAAGCAATTAAAAAATAGGAAATAACAGTAAGTAGGATTAAGAGGACTTCTAGAAGAATTGATTAGGTTAATGATAGATTAAGAAAATGTGATTTGTAAGAATCACCTGGTTTAATTAATTAATTGAGATTAACTAGTTAAAGGGGAGATTTAGGAAGAATTAATTTTGGATACCTTAGAATAATGAGGGAGAATTGATTTATTAAATAAATAAATCATTGGACTATTGTGATAATATTAATTAAATTAAATTAAATTAATACTGAGGAGAACAAGGATTGACATAATTAAATTAATTAATTAATTAAAATAATTAATTTAAGTGTCTACAATGATGAATCAAGTGGGGATAGACAAACATATTGGAACAAAAACAAGAATGTTGTAGGAGATGGTATTAGTGATTCTAAGACAGTTCAAATGGCTAAGGCTACCAAACCACCACCTACACAATCATACATTAATTAACAATCATATGTCAAATTGTCAGTCCATCACCAATAATATATGTTAATCTGCTGCCTCAGGGTTATCATAATCTTCAAATGCCGACATCACATGTGCAAACTAATCATAAAAATGCCATCACTGTTTCTCAAGATCCTCCTCGACAGACAAATTAAAAGAACCCGATGTGTTAGTTTACACCTATGGGGGAACCCCTAGATGTGATCTTCAAGAATATGGTGTAGCATAATATGGTAGTGTATCCATAAACAATACCGTTTGATGAGTCTAAATGCAAGCATGATTAGTATAAATTGAATGAGTATTGTGTTTATCATCGTGTCAATGATCATCTGATGAACAAATGCATGAAGCTTAAGCATCTAGTCCAAGATCTTATTGACCAAGCAAAAAATGATGTTGACCCTACTACAGGAAACTCACCCAATGTGAACCTAGGTATATATAAGGATTCCCTTCCCAAACATCAAGGAGAGGCTAGTATGTCAAATGTAGGTCAATCTCATACAACCAATAACATTGGTTATAAAAAGTCCCATTTGAATATGGTGGTATGATAGGTTGTATTACACAGGTATAAAAGCATGTCAATATGATTTGTGTCAAGGGATTTGATACTCAATATGCTGCAACCACTAGAACAACTCACATGATAGTTCTTGGAGCTCCACCTCCTACCACACATCTAGTTCACGTATCAATGCAATACAATATTTAGAAGACCCCTACATAAATCTCTATTTTAGATTTTGTTGAAAGCTTCGCCTACTCATTAGGAGATTCTTAATCATGAATTGTAAGAAACCCATGTGCCCAACAACATAGATCCAACACATTTACAAGATTTAGTAGTGCATTTATCTGCCACCTGCCATCTTTTCTTCACCCAGTCTGATGTCATGGTGCCTAATCATAAGCATATTTTTTGCTTAATATTGAGGCACTTATCAAGCACTATAAAGTAAAGTGAGTTATAAATGATAATGGGTCTTCCCTAAATATTTATACATTAAAATTTGTTACACAAGCAGGGTATACCATTCCTAGATTTGCATAACCAATGCATCACTATCAAAGCATATGATAATTCAGAGAAAATCTCAGTGGGGACGATCAATTTTCCAATTTAGGTGGGCCCAGTAACACAAAATACTCTTTAGCATGTCATTGATCTTGATCTTCGATTTAACATCCTACTTGGTATCCCATGGATCCATGCCATGCCGTTTGTGTCATCCACTTGCCACCAATGTTTAAAATTTCCATATCAAGGTTGTGAAATTACTATTCATGGTGACACTCAACCATTTGAGTATTCTCATTCTCTTGAAGCATCTTTCCCATATTCCCATCATTGCCCAAGTATCAAAAATGGAATCCCTCAAGCTACTCCATCATCCTAATATGTTGACCCTGATTCCATACTCACTGTTGCTAAAGAAAAAAACTTTCATTTCATCCACCTTTTCCCAGCTCAAGATCAATGATGCCGGTTGTGGTGAATATGCTCTAAAAGGAACCCTTACAGTAGGTGCGCTACCTATAGATCCTCATACCCATGGAAAACCTACCAAAGAGAAAAAGAAGAAAGAACCTATGGTTAGAATGTGTGGTTCTACTACATTCCAATCTCATGGTGAACTTAATCACGAGGTCATAGAAGGAGATATTAATCAATAAATTTTCAAAGATGTTGTAGATAATGACACCTTCCTTAATCACTTGAAAGTCAAATATACACTACCTGACAGGTGGAATACAAAGAAATGGGATTACCAAGGTGGAGGATTAGGAGAAGGAGAACATGGAATTAGGAAACCTATTGAGATAGTTCCAAATGTTTCCATCAAGGGCTTGGTTTTGGATATTCTTCTCATGAAGACTCAACTTCGACAGAAACTTCTAGAAATAATGAAAGCATTGGTTGATATCAAAAACATACCTGAAGAGGTTGTCAAAAAAGAATATGATGATATTAATAGCTCCTTATCCTTTGGCACATCCACCCTCTTTGAGACATCTATTCTTTTAATTGACCTTCCCTTTTTCCATCCTGAACTCATTGATCATGGTCAAACTGTTGCATATTAGGATACATTTCATAGTGATGGAATGCTCTTGCAATTCTTGGGAGTGACTGAGTGTGCACCATATTATCATCTAGCTCTGAATAGAATGTACAAGTTGGAGCCTCAAGGCTACTTTGGGGAAGAGGGGATCCTTAATTGCAAAAGTGAAAAGGAATTGGAAAATCAATTGTCTAGAGGTGAAAACCTTTCTAAGGAACTTATAGATTCTAAAAAAGTAAAAAAGAAGGGTGTATCTTATAGTGAAAACCTCTTTGAGGCACTAGAAGATGAGGATTCCCCTCTTCCTCTCATTGACATACATGTTCCGGATAAATCCCCAATCCTTATTGATGAGACAAGATAAGTTAATTTGGGAACTATAGAAAATCCCAAGATTACTTATGTGGCAGGATATTTGTCTGATAAAGAGTTTCAATTTGTTCTTCAAATCCTTAACAAGTGTCCTATTAACCACGTGGTATTATACAAACATTCCTGGGCTTGATCTTGAGCTTGTTGTACATCACCTAGCCATTGATCCAAATGTTGAATCTGTTAAAAAAAAGCTTCAAAAGATGCTTCCTCAGATTTCTTTAGTAGGAAAAGAAGAATTGGAGAAATTGTTAGAGGTCAAGTTTATCTAACCAATTGATTATTCAAAATGGATTTCTAACATGGTTCCTATTTCTAAACCCAATGGAGCCATTCAAGTTTGTACAGATTTCAGAGATCTCAACAAAGCATGTCCCAAAGATGATTGTCCACTTCCCAAAATTGATATTATGGTTGATTTAACAGTGGGACATGAAATGCTTTCTCTTATGGATGGTTTTTTAGGTTACAAATAGATAAAACTTCTAGAGAATGATCATCATAAAATAACTTTTACTACTGCTTGGGGCACTTTTTGTTATCAGGTTATGCCCTTTACTTTGAAGAATGCAGGGGCCATATATCAGCATAGTATGATAGTAATATTTCATGACCTCATGCATAAGATACTAGAGTATTATGTAGATGACATACGAGCCAAATAAAAATCTAGGGTAGAACATCCATCTATCCTTGAATAGATTTTTGAAAGTCTGGCTAATTACAAGATTCCCCTCAATCCTAAAAAGTGTGTTTGGAGTTACATCAGGTAAACTCCTAGGTTTCATAGTTTCTAGGTGTGGTATAGAAGTTGATCCTAATAAAGTCAAGGCAATCCTAGAAATGCCTCCTAAAACATTAAAGAATTTATATAGTCTCCAATGAAAGATAAAATTTGTTAGACACTTTATTGCTCAAATTGGAGATAAATGTTAGTCATTCACACACCTTCTTAAAAAAGGTATAGAGTTTAAGTGGGATGCTCAGTGTTAAAAAACATTTGATAAAATAAAAGAATATCTAGCTCATTCTCCACTATTCATGCCACCAATTCCAGGAAGGCCATTCCTCTTGTATATCTTGGCTACTCCAATTATAGTGGGATAACTCCTTGCCCAAAAAGATGATCATGGAAAAGAACATGTCATTTAAAACATGAGTCAAACGGTGGTATGGTATGAGCTAAATTACTCGCCTATGGAAAAGGCATGTCTAGTTATTGTCTTTTGTTCAAAAAAACTTTGACACTACATGCTAAGTCATACTGTTAAAACCATTTGTAAGATTGATCCTTTAAAGTGCCTTTTATCAAAGAAAACTCTTACTCGTCGTATGTCTAAATGGGTCATGTTTCTCAGTGAGTTTGATTTTAAATATTGTGGAGCATAAAAATGGAATCAAGTGACTAATACCTAATACCACTCTCATGTACACATAGTGGAATATGAAAGAGCCTAGGAAGATAGTTCACTTTGGATAATTATTATGAGGAAGAGAGAGCCATGAAATATCTCTTAGGGTTTCTATTCCTTTGTTGTTAAATGAAGAGGAGATGTGCAAAATATGATGATCAAGTCAACTATGCTAGGAGATGAACAAGGAAGCAAGTATAAAGTAAAAATGCAGAAACTTATGGATATAAAATTGAGATACTGAGGACATAGTGGGGAAGGGAATTTTGATGTGTACCTGGCACTGAAATTTGATGCTGATTGTGTAGGACCAGAGCACCATGCCCTCATCCCTGTCTAAATAGAGGACTAAAACTGTAGAACTACCAAAAAATGCAGAAAAACATAGAGGACCAAGATGCCACGCCCTAGTCCTTGGGAGGACCAGAGAACCACGCCCTAATCCCTAAAGAATAAGTTCAAAATTTGAGGCTGGATCTGTATTTGTGAGCTTTGTTGGTTCTGAAGATCGCGCATTCTGTACCTGCACCTACAACTTAAAAAACAGTGTCTAGGTGGCTGTATAGGGTTTTGGCCTAGTCAAACCCCTTGTTTTGGTGGTTTCCACCTCCATAAATAGTCGATAATGTATTGAAATTGTGTGTGCAAGAATCTTGTGTGTGTGCAAGATCCTAAATGAACAAGAAAGTAAATCTAGATTTCTACTGTACGCTTTGGAGAGAAAACCCTAAATGATTGGGAATGTAGATGCAAATATTTCAAATCACAAATGATCTAGAGATCTAAAGCATGAATGTAAATCTGAAAACCAAGCTCGTACAAAAAAATCAAAACAACATGAAACCATACCAAACCCTACAGGAGAGGTACAAGCCAATCATCAATCGGTAATCTCCTATTATTCTTCAATGTCTTCAAATCTCCTCAAGGGTGTTGAAAATAGTTGATGTAGACTTGGTGAATACTTGATTTGTTGTTGTAGACTTCATAAAACTTTCACTTTAACTTCATAAGAATCTCCTTTAATCTCTAGATCTCAGATCATCAAATAAGGAAAGGAAGGGTTTATGTAGGAGACCCTAACTTTGTTTTGAGTCATAGGCCGACTTAGAAATAATATTTTTTGCCAATCTCATTGATTTGAATTTTAAAATACCATCAAAACATGCTCCTAAAATTTGAGGAGAAAAAGGAAAGACCATGTTGGTACCAACATGGTCCGAACACACGGTTCGCCCAACTTTTCACAAAATTTTTGTGGAAGCAAGATATTGTAATTTTAGAGCAAATTCTGGGAGTACGTGGGAATTGGAGATGTCTAGATATGCAAAATTGGGCCTTGAAGGTCAAAATAAGGCATAATTAGGGTATTTGATGAAATGATTAATTGGAAGGATAAAATAAAAAGGGGCACACTTAGGGTAATGAACCCAATTTTATGATGTGTAGAGGGATGAAAGAAGACTTTATATTTGATTAAATTCTTTAGGAAATTTTAAATGCAAGATGCAAACATAATAAGGCAAGTGCTAACCTAAGCATGGAATTGTACCACATAATTAAGGGTATACAATTTAGGATGCTACATTTAGCCCCCACTTTAGTGGTCATATGACACTACATGCATAAGCAAGCTAAAGTATAGAAAGGTAAACATTTCATGAAAAAGGATAATCCATAGGTGTTGGACGACACCCCCAATGGTATTTGTAGTACACTTGTTAGGAACCACATCCTACAAAACCATGTGTTAGATAAAATCACCTAAATCACCTAAATGCTTACTAGGGAAGTGATGAAATTTGTAGGCAGCTATATGCCCCCCCTCCCCCCTTATTTCGGCTTGCTAATTTAGTAAGGTGAAACAAGGTATCATGTTTACCACATTGAATTGTGAAAGTAAATTAATGACAAATGCTCACAACAAGGTTTGATACAAGATGAAAGCTTGTCATGTTACATTAGGTAAGAAAGAGAACTAAACCACAATTCCAAAAAAACAAAGAGTGTGAGGACTGGACCTCTTTAATACAAGATGAAAGATTAAGCGAAAGAATGCAAAGATAGGGTTTAAAAAAAAATTACCTTTTAAATTGTGAAAATGGAGGGAGAGATCATTACGCAAAAGACATCCGCCTTTTAAGAATAGAAGGGAATATTTGATAAAGATAACATCTTGGAAAAGAGGAGAAGGAAAATAAGAATACACAGCTTCTCCATTATGTAGGAAAAGAGGATTCTTAGAAAAAGATTGCAGACTTTCACTAAGGAAAGATTGTTCATAAAAGATACATCATTTCACACAGAATAGGTCCTAAATAAGGAATACCCATATTATATGTAAGAGAGGACATCAAATGAAAAATACAACTCCACAAAGGAAATGTGAATCATTGGAGAAAAAATATAGAAGATTGAAATATCACCCTTGCCCCCCAAGCATAGAGGCAAGGAAATCAAAGAGAGGTCATTTATAAAAATACTCTTCCAAGAGAAGGAAAGAGATCCTCATCATGGATACACATATTCATAGCATAGAAGGGTACCTTATAAAAGATACCACTCATTGAATCAAAGAATTTGATGAATGATTAAAGACTTGCAACACCAAGGAAGAGGTCCCAATTAAGGATATACACTTAAGATCCTCGTTAGCGATATTTATTCTAATATGAGAGAGGGAGTTCCCAATAGGAATATACACCTCTACAATTGATGAGAAATCCTTATAGAAGACACTACTTGACAAAGGGGAAAGTTTTAACCTTAAGAAGGAGAG
>NW_026730412.1:0-14000 GCF_030272615.1 Cryptomeria japonica
CAGTAAATTCTTGAATCCTACTCCTTAATGAATAACGCTTTTCAATGCCATGACTAGGTAGAAAAGGTTTGGATGTATCAATTGGCTTTATGGGAGGAAGTTTCAACACTTTTTTTTAACAATTGTGTCATAATGCTATGCAAAAGACTCAGAAAGATGAGTAAATTCTTTTTTAAAGTATTTGGATAAAGGAGGTACACTTGATGTTGTAGGTACTACTTGAGTATTGATGTTGTCATTGAACTTGATGTATCCCTTGTTTGTTTTAAACTTCACAAAAGATTGTCGAGCATGCTTTCATTCTTATCAACTAGAGCCATTGAAGGTGATGATTCAAATTGACACACTTGAAGTTAGGATAATTATGAAGCACTGTGCACAACTACGTAAAGGATAAAACTTTGAAAAGAGAAGTTTATCCTTAATGTCTTTTTGTAACTTAGAAATAAAACTTCTTTGAACATCTTGATTAGACATATGTTAAGAAATTTGAGAATACAAATGTTTATATCTACCAGTAAAATTAGCTACTTTTCTTTAACACCTTTCTTACAAGGAATCAAATTAGTCAAAGTAATTTTAGGACCAATATTATTGTGAAATTATTGAATGAAATCATTAGCTAATTATTCAAATGATGTAATAGAATAAGGAGTCAAAGAAAAATATCATTGCAAATCTTATTCCCTAAATGTTCTAGTAAACAATTTAGCCAAAGGTGTTTGATCATGAGAAAAGTCACTACACAAAGTTTGAATTTTTTTCACATGACTCCAGGCATCACTTTTTCTATTTTAAAGCTCCAATTGACATACTTCCATATGTTTAGGAGGGACAACATCAAATGTGGGCACATTAAACTAGATTGGGTAATGGAAGGTACTTGTTGTTGCAAGGATGAAATGGTTTGGGATAAGTTGTTGATGTTTGATTCACTGCATGGATTGAAATTGGACATATTGGATTGGGATGGAAGAGTAACATTTTTTTATGTAGGTTGAGGTTGAGAGTAAGGATGTGGAACACTATAATATGTAGGTATGAGAGATGATTGGGTCACAAATGGAAGACTCATGGAAGGAGGTACATGAAATAATTTTGATTCACAAAGTTGCCTCCTTCAGTAAGATGTAACATGTGTAGGATTAATATTTTGTGTGGAAGTAGCCATGATAGAAGATGTGAATATAGGCACTAGGCAAGGATGTAGACATATGAATAGAATTATTAACTTGGCTAGTGGCTTGAGTATAACCAAGGACATAAACACAAATTTTCATAGGCATGATATTAGTGTCAACAATATGAGCAAGGACACACAACAAATCAACACCAAGTTTATCACTTTGTACCATTCTTTTTAATCCTTCAATCAATGGGATTGCCTCACTTTCAGGGTATTGCTGACTTATCCATTGTTCAAATTCATTGTCAATCTTCTCCAATTCATCAATGAAAACCCTAGTTAGTGATTCATCCACATCATGAGAATTATAAATTGAATAAGGATAAATGACATCATTTGTTGGAATAGAAGAACCACCAACGTTCTCATGAAATAAGTTATCCAAATTAGGATCCATATCCTTAGTAATTAAACCTTGGGAAGCCTTAATTCTAAAACTTCTTCTCAAAGGAACATTGGAGGTAGGACTAATGGTAGTAAAAATCATGCACAAAGGAGGAAAATTTAAATTTAAAATTGAAATTTGTGATTAAACAATGCAAAATTTTATAAAAATAACTGATTAACCAATGAATTAAGTAATTTGATTTGTGATTTTGAAAGATAAATGCATATAGATCATAGCATAGCATATCATAAAGATTAGATGTGAAAATTGATTTAAAAATTATTTAACCCACATGTAAGTTTAGAATTATAAATTAGGGATTTTGTAAATTCAACAACTAAATTTATGTGATTCACTTGAAAAATAAATCTATGAGTGTAAATTTTAATTTGAAATTGCATATAAGTAATCAAATCTTAAATAATAAATCCAAATTAGACAACCTACAAGCTCAATTTTAAAATTAAAAAATTAGGGTTTTGTGAATTTAACTTGTAAATTTGTATAACTCAATTGAAAATTAAACTTGCAAATGTAAAATTGAAATTTAAAATGCATAAAAACTCAAATATAAGAAAATAAATCAGAAATTAAGAGTGTATGATGTCAGGTTCACCAAAATGTGATGTGGTGAAAAATTAGGGTTTCACCAAATGATATAGTAAAAGCCTTCAATTTTACTTAGAAACCAATTACATTAAAGAGGGGTGACAACAATAGATCTAGCCTCAAATCAACAAGGATAGGGCTAAGAATTCCTATTGGATTCACTGGATTAGGATATTATATGCACTTTTAAGTTGACTTGGATCTGAGCTATATGAGGGTGTTTTCAAGATCTATTCCCGAAAGGTTATCTTGAAAAATCGAGACCAAAATGCCTGTTGCACTAGTCCTTCACACTTTTTGTTATCCAAAGGGGAACCTGTTTGTCTTCATGAATAAAGTGAATCCTAAGAATTACAACTTTGTACCTATTCTTGCACATAGTACAAAAGGGAAATTGGTTTGGAATAGGGGTTTACCTAAGGTCAAACCCTTGTTTTGGAATTAACCATGAAATAAAAATGAAATGTTATGTAATTATTGTAGTGGAAATGATTTCCTTTTGAGATAAATGTTGAATAATGTTTGAAACACTTCCGTTATACCTTTTTATGGAGTTTTGTTTGTCTCCACAAGGAATTAGAGTTTCATGTAGTCTTCATAAACATAGAACATGAATGTCAACTCCAATGCTTTAATCTTGACCGCACTTCTACTCCAATGCTTGAAAGGACGTTGATTACTTGCTCACTTAAATTTGAATGATTTTTTGATTGCTTGAATTTTTCAATTGATCGAATGCATATCAAAATGAGTGGTAAACCTCCTCTTATTCATGCTTGTCGAAAACAACTTGATTTTTTGACATGAGTTGACATGGGATGTAGGCTCTCGCTATAATCATATTACTGTTGAGAAGACCCAAAATGGGCCCTAATTGGGAGGACTGGAGTGATAGTGCCCTGGTCCTAACCAACCAGGGACATAGGAAGTTGGGGAAGAAAGTGCACATGATGAAAATTTTGAGCTTAGTGCATGGTGTGAGCAGAATCAAGGCTCTTGACTCAATTTTTCCTTAAGCTGTTCATTAGAGTTAGAGTTGTAGGATTTCGTCTACTTGGGTACTTGTTTCCTATGATCCTAATCCAACATGTTTAAAAGTTTTCAAATCATATTTCAAAATTATAAACATCCCTTCACCTCATTCATTCTTTTTAAGGAATCATTATTTAATCAAAAGGGCATAAATTTGAGGATATTCAAAGATATTTCTACCTCATATTGAATTTAATATCATAGTTAAGGTTTTTAATCTTGATGATTTTCAATTCATCTCTTAGCAGAATATTTGTAACAAACTTTGTAGCTCAACCATACCATATTGCTCCAAATTCAAAGGAATCATTAATGTAAAAGAAATTTATATGTTTGAATCATTTTCCTCATTCATTCCAATTATATTTTTACTCACTTCATATAGTTATCATGTCATTTTAAAATTAATCATAATACAACAAAGATTGTGAGTTGGCGATGATGGGTTTTCTCATATCATCTAGGTTTTTATCATTCTTATCCTATTATCTACAAGTTGTATATCAAAATGATAGTTATACATATACTAATTTTAATTTTCATGTAATGGTTAGTCATCAAGCCAATATATGGGTCTACTAATCTATAAATTAATTATATTGCATTAATAGATGTGCATTTGAGCTATAAATGAATTGAATATATTATATTAATAGTGTAGAAATTTTTTTAATTATATATCTTAAATAACAAATATTTCCACAACAATTTTTAATGACTTAGGGGAATGTAAAGTCACAACTATATATATCCTCTCACCAGATTAAATGGTGCGACCATAATAGAAGTTTGATATATGTATGAAAACATGTAAAAATTAGAAATACTTGGTAACATGGTTAGGTTTTATTGCAAAGGGTCATTGTTGTTGTGAAATATATCATTAAGTATGCACATTATATTTTATATAGTATGTGATTTCACTAAAATAAAAATATGGTTTTATTGATGATGTATTGAATATTTTCTTTCTTAATTTCTTATTCATGGTTTAATTGCCCAATGGAGTAAGCATTGATCCATATTGGTTCAAGGTCAAACACTTTTATTTAAATAGTATCACTTTTCTAGTCTGTTGTTGGAGTAGATTAGTGTTAGTTTAAGTTATGTATGTTTTTAATGATTTAATATTGTTAACTAGGGAATTATTTTAAGCTATCCTAAATGCCAAAATATTCAAAAAAATATGTTTATTATATCTAAAACTTGCCACAATGTATGAAAAATTGAAAGATTATTATAAGAGGTTATAATGTTTCTTGAACCCATAGATGCATATGCAATGGTGCATTATTAGCTATATAAAACTCTAACTTAGCTAGTTGATCTTAACCTAGTGACAAATATTTGAGGATATAGCAACTAATTGTTGTTTTATTGTTATATTTTAATAGATGTAAAACCTTGTTTAGGACACCTCTAGGAATATTGCATTACACTTAAGTTAACCTTAAAATGTATAAATATTAACCACTAAAAATAGGTCTTCAACCATCCAAAAAATATTAATTAGTGACAAAGATGGCAAAATATAGACACCTATTTTTGTACATAACTTATTATCTATCCCTATCGGTATTGGCATGGTGTGATGGTGAAGTTATGGTGTTGTTATTCTTACCATAAAGATTCATAGTTTTGGGTCAAAAGCATTTACCTTTTTTTCTTTGAAACAAACCATCATATATCTTATTAATTATTTATTAGTTATATATCCCTATCCGTATTGGCATGGTGTGATGGCGAAGTTATGGTGTTGTTATTCTTACCATAAAGATTCATAGTTTTGGGTCAAAAGCATTTACCTTTTTTTTTCAAAACAAACCATCATATATCCTATTAATTATTTATTAGTTATGATTTATTTGATTATTTACATACCATTAATTAAATACATATTTATTTTTAGTGGATAGAATATTTTGAACAACTCAGATTGTCATCACTCCATTCATCCCATTAATTATTATTTATTTGATTATTTTCCATATCTTTAATTAAATAAATATTTAATATTAGTCAATAGACTTCCCCTATGAGAAAGCCTCACCATGATAAACATATTGAAAAACTTAGATTATCATCACTCCATTCATTAAATACATATTTAATTATTACATTGCGTAGTCGCTAAGACCTCACTCGCTAAGACCTCACTCAGGCATGATTGGTTGGCTTTTAAAGTTCAAGGATTTTAATTGGTTTTGTTTTTTTCATGGTATTCTCTTTCTATTATTTATATTTCACATAAGTTAATTTACTTGACATGAACCATGTAAACTTTGTTCATGGTAAGGTTTCTTTATATATTGGTTAAAAAATGACAAAAAAATTGTGAGAAAATAGTTTATATTCATTTTTAATTGGTTGTTAAATAATTTATTATAAATTCAATGAATGAAATAGTATCATAAATTAATCTATTTGACATGAATCATGTAAGCTTTTTTCATGGTAATCTTTTTTTTTTTTAAATTGACTAAAACATGACAAAAAAATTGTGAGAAAATAGTTTATATTCATTTCTAATTTGTTGTTAAAAATTTATTGGCAATTCTTTAGAAATTCAACGAATACAATTGTATTGCTAGTTACAAGTATGTCAAAACATATGTAGATTTTTATTACTATATAATAGTTACACAATGTTAAAATGCTTGTTAAGTTTTTAGTTTAATCCTTGAACCTTGTATAGGTACAAGTGCTAGATTGTTTAATTAATTTTACGATTCACCTCTAAAATATTTCATCATTGCCCTTAATTTATTCACATGGATCATAATATATAATTGGGTCATCATGTGACGAGCGCCTCTTTCACATTTTTTACTAAGATTTTGTCTAAATTCATTATATTGAGACACTTCCATAAAGTCAAACAAACTTTTCATCTAATCCATTCATTCCAAACAAAACCTCTTAATCGTAGCCATCCACATAAGGGTGTTGTCATAATGCAACTCCTAACCCTAAATAAAATCCATCATGTGACACTTGTCTCATGTCTCCAACTTTGATCTTAACCCTAATCTTCATTCAATCTTAGCCATCCATCATCAATATAGCCTAGGGTTTGATTTTGCATCTTGAGAACTCTATAAAGCCGAGGTCTCATACCTCATTTGCATATCTTCTTTTATTATGATGTTATGCTGTCCAATTTTCTATCTAAATCTTCTTCCATAGATTTAAGCTAAAGATATTTGTATCTTCCATTATCTTATTGGGCTCAATCTGCAGAGAAATAAAGATTTTAGGTGAAGGTATTGTGTCTTTATTATTGATTTTACCTTAATGTTATTAAGTGTGGCAAAGAAAATATGTACTCTGTAGTCCATGAGAAGAAATTATTGACCATAATATTTATTGTAGTTTACTATCTTACAAGTACCGAAGGTATCTATGAGGTGTATTATTGCTTGTGTTGTTTCAGTGATTCAAAAGAAAAAAAATTATTAATTTTCTCTAAAAGACCATGTAAAGAAATTATTCCCTAGCTTATTTATTGTAATTTACCATTACAAGCTTTATATGTTAACCATCTTACAAGTGGAAAGATGCACTATGTCGGAAGTTATCTATTAACTCTATTAGTGTTTGTCCTATTGCAGTGATTCCAAACACAAACATCCAATCAGACATGGCTTCAAAATCTAATGAACAAATTGTAGATCAAGAACTCAATCTAAAAAGAAAAAAGGTTTTAGATGAAGGTATCATCTATTGCAATTATCTTCCATTTTATTCACCTTCAATTTTTTTATTATATTTCATCATTCTTTTATTACCATTACAAATTTTATATGTTAATCATCTTATAAGTGGCAAAGTCATCTATGAATTGTATTATTGTTGTGTTGTTGCAGTGATTCCAAACAGAAAAATCAAATTAGGCATGGATTCAACAGGTAAGGAGCAAATTGACCGGCGGCCTCAATTTGCGGCCACAAACTCTGCTGATGTAAGATTACAAATATTTGGTCCAAATAGGGAAATCCTCTTCGCCTTCATTCTCAAACTCTTCAAGCTTCGGACTTCTTTTAGGACTTTGTTATCAGAGCGCTGGTCTTGAGGTAAGCACTAGTCAATCCTTTGAAAACTATTTAAAATGTATTGAGATGATGTATTCTTCTACTTCATCTCATCGTTTCTTCGATGTGGATGAATGCCTGGCAATTCTATCTGTTGCTTCGGAATTGTTAGTGGATAAACTTATGCAACAATGAATGAGATATCTGGAAGCTGTTTGTCGGAACTCTGAGCAAGAGTTCAAAATTAGAAATCTATTGTCCTCTCTGAATTTGAGTGTCTTGCCCGATTTGAATGCATGGCTTGATAAACAGAACAATAACTATTTAGACTTTGTGAGAGAGAATATCAAAGCAATGCTATGTTTTCTTTCCATTTGTAACTGCCGAAAAGAAACAACCAATTATTCGAGAAGCGGTGGGCAGATTTATAGCAGAAAATTTGCAGGAAGATGAATCTTCAGGGATCGCAGAAATGTGCAGGCATATCATTTTAAACATTTTAGAGGAATTTAAAGCTAACATTGCAATTGCTGTGACATCAAATACTAAAAAATGTCCGGCAGATTAGGAGCATTCTTATTTTGCCCTGTGACGGGACGACAATTATTTTCCCATTTCCTCACAGAATAATATCCTCGCTGCGGCTTCCATGGTCGTCCTATCACACTGAACAATTACATTAAAGGGCCACAGCAGGGAAGGATCACTTCCATAGAGAGGCAGCACAACGCTTTTAATGTTAGCTTTAGATAAAAATTGAAAACGGTAGGTTCGCACATATTAGCAATTTTAGCTTCGAAAGCCTCTAATATGATTTGCCTGCACACATCTGCAATGCCTGAAGATGCAAATTCTCTACAATAAATTGCCTGAAGATGCTTCTCCCTGCAAATGCCTGAAGATGCAAATTCTCTACAATAAATTGCCTGCACGTATCTGCAATGCCTGAAGATGCATCTCCCTGCAAATTGGCTCACTGCTTCTCGAATATTTGGTTGCCTCTCATCGACACAGTCTTCAATGGAAAGAAAAGAGATCATTGTTTTGGTATTCTCTATGACAAAATCTAAAATGTCATTCTTCTGTTAATTA
Organism: Cryptomeria japonica; assembly: GCF_030272615.1. Taxonomy (NCBI): domain Eukaryota; kingdom Viridiplantae; phylum Streptophyta; class Pinopsida; order Cupressales; family Cupressaceae; genus Cryptomeria; species Cryptomeria japonica. The sequence goes on from NW_026730412.1 coordinate 8,339, forward strand.
AGCCTTGCATTCAAATCGGGCGATACGCCTTGCATTCAAGAGGACAATAGATCTCTGATATTAGACTCTTGCTCTGAATTCCATTTGATTTGTTTATGCCATGCATAGTTGCATAAGTTTATGCCATGCATAGATCACTGATATTAGACTCTTGCTTTGAATTCCGAAGCAACATTCATCCACATTGCAGAAATGAAAAGAAGAAGAATACATCATCTCAATGCATTTTAGTTTTCAAAGGATTGAAAAGTGGTTACCTCAATTTCAAAAGGTCGGATATCCGAAGACCGGCGCTCTGATATTAATTTTCATAGATTGTGGCAAGGTCTAAACATAATTATTTGAGTATTTAGCATTCAGGATAACCAAAAAAATTTCTTGATGAACAATGCTAAATAATAAAGAACATACATAACTTTAAGTAGAACAAATCTACTCCTACAACTAGATATAAAAAATGATACTATTTAAATTAAATTATCCATTGAGTAATGAAATTATGAATACCAAGTTAAAATGGAATATATTCAATACAACATCAATAGAATCATATTTTTTATTTTAAGAAAATTAAAATTTATATAAAATATAACGTGCATATGCAATAATCTATCTTAGAACTACAATGACTCTTGTCCAAGAAAATATGACCATTACAAAGTATTTGTAATGTTTAAGATTTTTTCATACATACATCAAACTTCTGCTATAGTTGGACACGTGAATGTGGTGAAAAGAAATATATAGTTGTGACCTTTGATTCCCTAGAATCTTTACAAAGTGTCATGGAGATATTCATTATGAAATATATACAATAAAAAAACTTTATACACTATTATATAATAAATTCAATTCATTTGTGTAATGTGGAAAAATTTAGGATTTCCACCCAAAAGAATGAAAATGACTAATTTTTCACTCAAGGGACATTACATTCAAAAGAGGACGAGGAATTCACTAGATCTAGTCATGAATCAGATCAAGAATAAACTGAAAAAACAATGAGCTATAGACGCGAGATTTTCACACGCACCTAGATCTAAGCAATACAAGCCAATAAAACTTTTCTCACACCAAAGGGGGATGATTCGTCTCTATGAAAAGAGCTTAATTTGAAGAGCGTAACTCCATAGTTGTTTCTTGCACAGAAAAAGAAGAGAAAAGGGGTTGGGAATAGGGGTTTGCCTAAGTCAAACCCCAATTTGGAATCAACCCTGAATGAAATAATGCAAATGCTTGAAATAAATAATGGAAAGGTAATACCTCAGATCTCCAATGACTGATAATGATGCTTTACTTCTTGAATGTAATCACATATGTAGTATGAAATGGTATGCACATGGAAAAACCGTAATCACATGCACATGATTGCAAATGAGTGTTGTAAAGTTTCTCCACAATGGTTGAATGGAAATAGTTGATGTATACTTGATGAATTCTTGAGAAGACTTCATATAATTTGCACTTTCACTTCATAGGAGGATCCCTTCAATTTCTTGTGGATGGATCAGATCCCTTCAAATGAGGAAAGAAAAGACTATAAATATGAAACCCTAACATTATTTTTTATCATAAGCCGACCTAGAAATGATATATTTTCACCCCAAGCTGGATTTGAACATTATAATACCACCAAATCATGATCCCAAAAATCAAGGAGAAAAAGTAGTGACTGGTGTGAATACAATCGGTCCGACCAACTTTTTTCCATTTTTTAGTGATGCAAGGTATTGTGATGATAAGGTGATCCCCAAGTGGGTGTGACAATTAAAGGTGTTTAGATATGTGAAATTGGGCCTTGAAGGTTGAAATATGACATAATTAGATCTTTGATGAATTAATTGATTGAAGGAATCAAAAGGGACACACTTAGGGTAAAGGGATCAATTTAATGATGTGTAGAATGATAAAATAAGACTTTAGATTTAATTTAATTGATTAATTAAATGCTAAAAGAGAATTTAAATCCACTTATGCCTCTTGTATCCAAATGAGAGGGGAAGACCTCATTACATACATTCCCATCGTCAACGTTAATTTTTCGACATAGGTCGACACAAGGAAAGGCTAGCTACTCAAATTTTGAATAGGGAAAAGGGTTGAAAATTGTCCCCAATTCTGGAGAACTACTATGTGGTGCCATGGTTCTAGTGGGGACCAAAGTGCCATGCCCTGGTCATACCTCATATTTGGGCCAGGGTTAAGGGTCCCGTAAGATAAAATCATATAATATGACCATTATTGCATGGTGGGGGAGCTAAATAGGTCTTGATCAAGCATGGAGATGTAGGTGCTAAGGTGAGAACCCTAAACATGGTCCAAATTATAAGGGAATACAATTTAGCATGCTACATTTAGCCCCCACTTTAGCGGGAGTATGAGATTACATAAATAATCACGGTAACGTAAATAAAAGAGAGATAAAGAAGATGAGAAATGAAGAGCAAGATCACAAGAGTATAAGACAACACTAATTTTGAGGAACTAGGCCACCAATATTAGGATCTTAACTCACTCAAGCATATGCAATGGTACATAAAACAAGAAAAAACAAAAAAACAAACAAAAACAAAAAGGAAAACAAAGGCAAAAGACACACAATAAATGTTAAGAACCAAAAAGAAGTCCTCAAGTCAACTAGCCGAAGAGACCTCGATATCAAAATGTCTCAACAACTAATATCATTCTTGACAAATGTCATTTCACAAACATAGGTGATCACATAAAAGAGTAAAGAAAGAATCATCCATGAACTACAAGAAGCTAAGTTATGAGCTCATGAGAAGAAGGAGAGAGAGAGCATGAATACAAATGAGATGTGTTTATCTAGATGATTCATGAGAAGAATGGTGATAAAGAGAGAACATAGATACCTTGCCTGTACATGTTTGCATCTATGTGATCCATGTTGGGGAGGAGAGTAGGAATAGTCTAGCCCCATTCCACTAGTTCCATTCATCCTTGTGCATGTGTGCAAGTGATGTCTAGTTTCAAGTATGAAGCACCTCTTTTTTGAGTGTGCATCAACATGTTTAAGACATGTAATGTAAATCCAAATGCCAAGAGGAGACTGTGTGTGTAAATGTAAATTCCAAGAGGTGATGTTAGATACTTGACTGGTTTCGAGGACATCCCATGTAAGAGTTTTGCTTTGGTTTTAGTGATGTGTACCCCCATCTAAGACATATATCAAATGTTGCGTTTGATTTTGGGTGTGAAGCATCTCGTCTAAGAGTTTGTGTCCTCTGGTTTAAAGAATGAACACCCTATTTAAGACGTGCAAAAATGATATGCAAAAATATAGTACAATATGGTACAAAGGGAGCATTATGGGTGCTCCCCTTCAGATGTCAACATAGCCCTATGTTGATGTCTTAAGGAAGATAAAGACAAGGATACCAACCTTCAAAACCAAGGAGATATCCTTTATGCAACAATGTCATAAATCTAAACTTAAGAGGAAATACTCTTCAGGCAAGGATAAGATAGTTGAAAAAGAGATATCGTACCACAAGTGTAAAGAGTAACCTTGGAGGAGAAGAGATATTTTCTCAAAAGACCCCCAAGAGGAGTTTATTGAACAAATATAACATCTTCTACCAAAAGAAAGGAAGGAGAACACGAATTCATGTAATGCCCACAAAAATACCCTAGAGAAATAAAGCAACTAAGACACTAATGGAGATTTTTTTTTAAATTAACATCTAACATAACACATATCATTATCTCTAAATTACATCCATTAACATCTAATCATTATGAACATGAATCATAAAACATAAAAACTAATTACGCAAGCAGAATAACATAACATCACTAACATCTCCCTAGGGTATCTCAATGTCATTACTTATACTACCAACATAAGAAATAACAATCTACTCATTTCCATTAAAACACTTAAGATATTCAATATCCATGTAATACTCTTAATTCCTATCTTTCATGATATGCAACTAATTAACATGACATGCTTACTTTCCAATCAACCCAATCCATTTCCTTAAGTTCATTTTATTGACCAATTACAAAAGTTCATAATCCCCTTATCCTTTTCCTTCACTATCATGATCTCATTCCTTTTACCAAGATTATCTAAATGGAAGCTATACATGATATCTTATTCCTTCCTATCCTTTAACATGAACATAAATATAAATGCCATCTGCATAAACACAATATTATCTACCAATCAAAATTCCTACCATATGACAAATCCATTTACGTAAATTCCTTTAAACATTAAGCCCTAAAACTCACCCATCGACCATAGGTTCCTTTCTAACCACTACATTTAACCATATTAAGAATCTCATTAAAAACTCCCAAAATCACAAATCTACTTCATTCCAAGATAAATCCATCATATCCATCTAATGACATTATTCCATTTCTTACAAGAATAAAAGCATAATACATCTCAACATTTATCTCTACAATCATATACCAAGTCCTAAGGTAACATCCACTATAGCTAATACATGAACATTACATTAAGAGAATTGCTCTCCTAATACATAATCTCATCTATATCCTTACAAGATAATTACATTACATTTGCCATGATAACAAATACATCCATCTACTACAATGGTGAACCATAAGATGCAATGAATAATCCACATCCATGCATGAAGAAACCAACAAAGACATCCCAATGGAAGAGGGAATCAACCACCCAACCATGTGGAATCAACCCCCATGCTAGGAGATGACACAAGGTACCAACACACACTCTAGACCTAGGCCGACACCTAACAACTAGAGATACTCAATAACTCAAGCACTATAGCAATACATAACATTCGCCAATCACAAATATAAACTCCAGAGGCGTATCAACCAATCAAGATAGAAATGCAAAACAAAAAAAGAACACATGTAGGAGTGGAGTGTCATCATATGCTATCCTCCAAAACATAACTGCACTGCCCTAGAATAATCTTGATAGCCATGTGGAGTCATCTCGACCTATGAGAGAACAAGGGATATTGACTTATCATCGCAATGGCCTTCCCAAGCTTATCCTAAAACATCCTCCCTAGGATCAAGTCTTGGGGCTCACAACTATTAATTATCTTAATTAGATGAATCCTAATTACCCAACCCATCTAATTAATTATTAATGTTATCACTTGTTTACAATAAGGAAAAATTCCAATGTGCCCTAGTGGTCTACACTATAAGCATCCTTACAAGGAACCCAACGATAACTTTAAGACCCCCCCCCCCCGGGAATAGTAGAAAAATTATGGTGAACTTTTCAGTACCCGTAGAAATCAAATATAATGATTATTGGTAAATTTTTCGATACCCGTGGAAATCAAATATAATTATTATTGGTGAATTGTTGGCAATCACCCAAAATTAGGGGAAAATTGTTGGCGAAGCATTTTTTCCCATGTGTTAGATAAACGTATTAGTGCTCATGATTTTACCTTGTAATGCAATAAATGTAATAAATATATTGGCGAATTTAGACATGTTTTAGGGTATGTGAAGGATCATGAGGGGCCAAAAGGTGGCGATATTCTAACTAAATTTCTGATGATAGGCTGATTGAAAAATATCTATAACTTCCAAATGGTATTATATTTTTTGAATTTGAAACATGTGTCACATTCTATGTTCCATATACTATAGGATTAAAAAAAGAAAAATT